>NC_039365.1:93003982-93017001 GCF_003573695.1 Papaver somniferum | reverse complement strand
AAAAAAAAAAAAAAAAAAGACTCTATTTAGGATTGTTTTTCTTATTGGCTGTTACTGGGTCAAAGTAACGATTTAGTTTACTTTCATTTCGGTTAGTACCGTTTCTCAAATCCAACCTACAAATCCTTACGGTGAGTACTGAACCCTGACCAGGTAATTTTTCTTTCATGATACTAAATCCGAAGCTGATTGGCATTTACTCCAACGCAGTTTGGTTGGAGTAAACTTGCTCGAATACCACAATCGTACTAGTGCTATTTTCCACATGGTTAGTGTGAAATAAGTTTGGCATAATAGTTTGCTATTCGCAGTTTCGCACCTCATACGTGTAAGATCCGTTAAAACAGGAGAAACATAATCCAGGTACAACACAGCATTACAAAGGAAATCAATTCAATTCAAACCTCCCAAATTGTAGCTAACAAAAGAAAGAACAACGAATCACTCGGTAGTCGTGCAAGTGACATCACCGCCTCCACCACGACTCCTATTCCTTTTCTCTCTCTCCCTGGAAATTCGGTATTCTTTCTCTATAAATAACCCAGCAGATGCCTTCACTTGTTTCTCATCGTCTTCATCAACACCACGCTCCTCTTTCCCTCCTACAAACAAATTGTAAAACTAAAAGGAATCGGAATTTGCAGGTCACATTTGTGTCTACTCCAACCTCTTCAAATATGTCTGCGAATTCCAATTCTTTAGAAAGGTATTGGTTCTATCTTCTTTGTTTTTTCTTTGATTGTAAATTAAATTTCAAGATGATATTGAGATTTTGATTTTCATTGGAAGTACTTTGCATGTTTAATTGTTTAGGTTATTAGGAACAATGCAAATGAGAGGCCAAAGTGTATTTTACATGTTCTTGAAATTACAGGGTTGGATTTGATCCAACCACTGCTTTGTGCAGTCAAACAAACTAGTTTTCTTTTAAAACTAGTTATTATGGAATTCTGAGAAGGTTTTTAAGTCTGAAAAGTTTAGATGGTTAGTCAAGAATTGGTGGAGATACTATGGATATGATGCTGCTGTAATGATCTTGAAAAATCTTGTAATTGTTTCCGGTTTTCATAATCGGTTTATTAATGTATCTTCCCGAGGTTTTTCCTCTTTTATGAATTTTTTTTTATTAAGATTAACCTGGATTCTCTTTAAATGAATCCCGAAAGCATAAGAATTCCTTTTATTTTTTTTTTATTTTTTCATCGGATGCAGTCGTTTAATTTGATTGGATTTTGTATCATGGGTTATTGGCGGAATGATCAGATCTGTGTGACTTGCTCTCTTTGTTTTAGTGGTATCTGATGGAAATGAAGTTTGTTTTGGTCACTGGATCAGAATTCGTAGTATTTGTCAACAGAAGTTAGTTTGCTCAATGCCAGCAAGAGCAGGATGTTGGATGGCACGAGACTGTCTTTGTTCGGTCTGCTGCCTCCCTGTTTATTTAACCAGATGCTAAGTTTTGAGTGCGTTTCGGCTCTAAATTTAGCTGATAGGTGATACAGCTTCTTAAGTTTTTGGATTTTAGACCATCAGCAATTTAATCTCGATATGATAAATATAGGAAATAGATTAAATAACTAGGGTGCTAGATTACTGATGGGTTTTACATTGCCCAGCAACTGTTTGTGTATTTATACAAAATGTGCCTTTGAGGACCTATATTGGTATGTATGATCTTCAATCTTCATTCAGTTCCGTGAAATTTCGAGTTGCTGAATTTACTAGTGTGTATATTATATAATCCCCATGTCTGAGATTGTTTTTTTTAACACAACGCAATCTGAGATTCATTTTCTAATTCCACAAAAGCATGTGATGTAACTTAACAGTGTCCATATCTCTATGTTGCATTGTTAATTTCGTTGATTGGGCCTTCAACAGACGTTCTATTTCTAGTCTCGCAACACTTGAAGCAATACTATTTGACATCGATGGGACACTATGTGATTCAGATCCGCTCCATTTCCTTGCGTTCCAGGATATGCTTCAAGAGGTACAGATTTTTGCATGACAACTAGTAACAATTCCTGTGTATTACCTCATAAGACTAAGACTACAGGTGTTTCACAGGTGGGTTTCAATGGTGGGGTCCCTATCGATGAAGAATTCTTCATTCAAAAAATTGCTGGGAAGCATAATGATGATATCGGTGTAGTACTCTTCTCTGATTGGGAACCGGAGAAAAGCCGCAAATTCTTGGTTGAAAAGGAATCCTACTTCCGCAGGTAATCTCAAAAGGATTCATCTGTTTAATCCTTTGTAATTTTCTTCATCTCCAGTAATGCTAATTGTTCTTACAAATTATTTTATATCGCAGGTTAGCTGCTGAAAAACTATCACCAGTTAAGGGACTATACAAGTTGCGTAAATGGGTCGAGGATCGAGGACTTAAGCGGGCTGCAGTAACAAATGCTCCAAAAGAAAATGCTGAGCTTGCATTGTCAAGCCTCGGCATAACTGAGTTCTTTCAGGCTGTCGTGCTTGGTGATGAATGTGAACGAGCAAAACCGTTTCCAGATCCTTACCTAAAGGGTCTTAAACTACTAAACGCTTCACCTGATCATACTCTTGTATTTGAGGTTCGTGTAGCTAATTCTTATCGTACACTTTTACAGTTTTTTTACTTTGAAAGGTTTTAAATATATGATGCAAAAGAACCCGAAGATGTTGCTTTTGGTCGGAGTTTTCTGTTGAAAGATCTGGAGAACCATTGAAAATATGGAAGTAAAACCGAAACTGTTTTCTGTTAAAAGTAAAAGAACCTTCCAAATTTTCTGATGGTTTGTCACTTTCACATTCTCAGGATTCTGTATCAGGGACAAAAGCTGGTGTTGCAGCTGGATTACCAGTGGTGGCTTTGACTACTGGGAATCCTGAACATTTACTTCGGGAAGCTGGTGCATCCTTGGTTATTGAGAATTATGAGGACCCAAAACTGTGGAGTGTGCTAGAGGAGCTAGATGCACTAGCAGCTAAACTTTAAATCGCAACTTGAAACGGTATTTTATCATTTTATACCCGTCGAAAAATGATATAGAAATTCCAACAAGATCATTAGGTTGCAGATTTGTGTTTCTTGCATTTCTGTCTCATTTTAATCTAAAGAGGGTCCAAACTTCAAGCACGTCATTTAATCAACACTTAGCTGGTTATGTTTGTAAAATATATTGATATTATCTCTCTATATATATCTAAATTGATCGTCAAGTAAATTGAATTCAGCTTTGATATAAGCTGCAAATGCTTATTTTAGTTAACTGATTCTAGTATATGAGGAAGTTTGATCAGAATAAGGAATGATGTGATATTATAACACTGCGAGGAAAAATCTGAAATTTGATCCTTTTACTGTATCCTTCCTTTTGTCATAAAATTTTGAAAGTTGGTTTTGTTGAGGTAGTGACATCCATCAGAGAGCCCGGGATACATCTCTGATGATTTCCACCTTCATAGTTTCTTCTCATTTCTGTTGTGTCTTTATTGAAAGTTGGTTTTGCTGAGGTAGAGACATCCATAGAGAGCCCAGGGTAAATTTCTGATGAGTTTCTTCTCATTTTTGTAGCGTCTTTTTTTTATCTTCTTTTTTATAGCATAGAACAGTGGTCCTTCGACTACTTTCTAAATTCTTCCTTCATTTATCCTTAATTTATATTATAGGTAATTTTAGGGTTCAAACCGGGAACATGAGAGCCATTAGACTTAGTCTAATGGTACTCCAAGATCCAGGATTCGGAGGAAAAAGCATAGTCTAATGTGTCACTGTTACGGAGATTCCCAATTGATCCAAGCGATTGTTTGGATCTAATCCGGGTGCAATCCAGACACGCCATTAGAAATGGCGCACCCAAAAAGTGTCATACGCCATTACAAAAGACGTGTTGTAGCATATTCGAAAATTTTGTTCCCTCGTACGTCGTTAGAAAAGGCGCGGCACGGTATTTCAAAAGACGTCCACTGGTAACGCCATTACAAATGGCGCGTCGTATTTATACTTATTTGACCTTTTTTTTCTCTAACACCCTGTTTACACCCGCAGGTTATACGACAAACTATGTGCGTATACTTTCTACCAGGTTCCTACGCCGGTTTACACAATGTTAAACGACGAGTTATTTACGTATACTTTCTCATATCCCAATTTAGTAGTTGAAAGCACTCAGACCAATCAATTTAAGCCGTTATCGTTAAGTCATCTACACACTGTTTTTCACCACAACTTCGGATAAAAATCTCGTTATCCTTATCAACACACTGTAACAGCAAGATTCTGTAAAAGAGGATTTCATTTATAAATAATAACAATTATTTCCTATAAATACACTCCATCAACCACTCAAAGAAATACACCATAAAATTAGTGGTGATCCTTCTTGTCTACCCGATTAAAAATGGATTCTAATCGCAAGGGAAAACAAATTGTGTGTGTAGAAGCAAACCAAATTTGTCCCCTCTGTTTCCTTGATAACCATTCAGCCATGCAATGCCCTTGGATGCATTCCAAATACCCGCAAAAGGGTTGTGCTGGCATCAAATTGTTACTAGAATCGGGACCTGGACAGAGTAGGTACCTTCGTTGCCAATTCGACAATTGTCGTGAAGAAGCTCAGTGGTTGGAGGATGCAATCAAGTCCAGAGATGATAAAAAGATTAACGAATTTTGCAAAAACTTCAAACAAAAAGGGATGATTAAGGTTGAACATGAAAAGGGGGCGTCATGCCTAGTCACTGGATGTAGGTTTTTTATGAAACTGCATCGTTCTAAAGATAAGAACACCTATGGTGCACATTTCTGGGAATGTCCTAGCTGTCATTTGGTGGAATGGGCTGAGTAAGTACATTTGAGTTTGCTCTTTGATTTATGGTGTTATATTTTGTGTTTATGATGTAATGTTTAATCATGTGTTGTATTCGGGTCAATGACGCCCGGTCTGTTGTAATGTTTATGATTTATGTATTGTGTGCTATTTACGTTTTTTTATGTATGTTAACGTTTATTTGAGTTTCTTTATGTTTGTGTTATTTAAAACCTCCTTTTCATCCAGCGACCAACGTGTTGGTAAACACATTTCCTTCGGTGAATATTTGCACCTAAGTCGTCAAACTCCCCAACCACGAGATCCCAAACCACTTTATTCCATTCCACGTGAATATTTGGCCCCTACTTTTGTGAAAGAGTATTTTTGTTGTTTACAGATGACCCCACTAATAATTAAAAATATCCGGGAACATGTCGGAAGCGTAGGGGACGCCTAAGTTGGTGGGTAGTGGACGCCTAGATAAAACTCTGGGGATGCTTTAATTTGTGTCATTGTATAACAAAAATTGATGGTAATAAAACAACACACGCAAGTGGATTGTTGTATACCTCACTTTTATTTGCTTATATAAACCAACACTGGTAGACATAATGTCATTCACAATACCTTCACACAACCTTTCCGGAACTAAAATAGTATTTTTTTCCCCAAACGTATCAATCATCCTGAAATGGCCGGCGAAGATCCCTGGGAAGGTTTTGATAAAGACGAGCTTGCAGCGGTGTTAGATAGTTACTCAGATGCCACACAACAAAGTTACATGGACTACTCAACAAACACACCAGTTGTGCCAAACATATCAAACCCATATGATAACCGCAATAAATCGGTTGTCGTTGATCTCACCCCATGTCCAATAGTGAAACATTCAGAGCGTTTAATCCATAACTCACGTTGTGCCTTTAGCAGTAGAAAAATCATCCCCAGACCTACGGGAGAGCTTCAAAAGTTACAAGAACACAGACATCGTAGGATTGTAACGGGAGAGGCGGATGTATCTACAGAAGTCCTTCAACGATTAGTTAGGGATGAAACTGAAGGTGTTAACGATCATCATTTCCAAAAATATTTATCATCCATAGCTAACGTTGATCTTACAATGTAATTAGCCAAGTGAGAAAGACAGATGGTAAGTGCCTTTGACTCATAGTCGCCACTTTTCTTCTCAAAATGTTTTCTAACTGCCAAATGATCTAACACACCCCGAAAATATTTATCATCCATAGCTATAATTTCTTCAGACGTGGGTGTTTCGATTGGTAATTTTGGGATTGGTTTACCTCCTCCAATTGGAATACCGGTCAACCGATAGAAATCTAGAGGGGTCAAACCTATCTCAAACTCACGGAAATGAAAGGTTATAGTCTTCTTCCACCACCTCTCAAGTAAAGCTTCAATTAATCCATTATCCGCATACTTCAATTTAAATTGAAACACGGAAGAAAAGCCACACATATGAAGCAAGAGCAGTGCACGAGGGTTATTAGCAACCACAATCTGGTAAAAATCATTTACTGTGGTCCAGCTACCCCTAAATTTAAAACGTCTATGCTTCAAGTTCTCACATTTATGCTGTAAACGGACATTATTCTGAGATATTTCAGATAACTTCTCAAAACTAGACAAATCGATATGCTCCATAATTGCCTAAAACAAACAATAACCACAATCAAAATTTTAATAACAGACAAACATCCACCGGTATTATCTATGCACAATGAAATTCACATTACGTATGAACAACCCCCATATGAAAACATCAAACAAAATCATATTGTCAACATCATATTCACCCATGTAATCTTCCACACATTATATATGCCCAATTCAACTACAATCAATCAAATAACGCCATTGGAGGATTCAACTTCAATCAATCAAATAATTTGTGTTTCACCTAAATTAACCCAAATATCAAAAACCCTAATTTCAAAGAAATAATTTTTAAATCAATTAAAACTTTGTGCTACTATTCCATGACAATATAAGCAATTCAATGATCCGATTATGAGTAACTATCATGAACAACAAATAAAGAAAATCAATCAAAATTAAAATTTGTTACCTAGTTTTGATTTGTTGATGAAAATCAACAAAAATACCACCCAAAGCTTCCCCTTACCGGCTGGAACAAACCCTATTGAGATTATACCTAAACACTCACCAATTTGTTACGACACACCATTGAATCTTCTTAACCCGTTTCTTATTTTTTGTTGAAAGAACTAAACATACAGAAGAGAAGAAGAGCCGATGCGTGTTTCAGGATTAACCCTGACACGCCATTACAAATGGCGTGTGGACCGGTCAACGAATTCAATACGCCATTCCTAATGGAGCGTGCTCTTATTTCAATGAACGTCGGATCCTGAGTTACCACTGCGGCTAGGTAAAGCGTTTTGCTGATGTGGTTCCAGGATTCAGCTTGAATCCTGAAGGACCACTAGACCCAGTCTTAGAACACTTGATGGTCGGATGGTTTAAAACCATTGCCAAAATCAATTTGAAAATATTTATCTTTATTAATTTCGGATGTGGATCACGAAAACTGTTTGTGGATACCAAAATCCTGCACCAAATGCACCCAGTCTTGGATGGCGTGAATATTCTCCTCACAAAAATAAATACAACCATTTTTTGGGACCATGATTTGATTAGGCCACCTTTCTTTATAATTATAAGGGGTGTCCTAAAAGGTGGAGATGACTAGTTTACCCTTTTACCTAATTAAAATTACAACTAATCTACAACTTCTTCTTCCTCTATTCTATAATTTTTCTTCTTCTCTTCTTCATCAATTTATGATCATCTAAACCTGATCATATATAAATTTAATCAAAATCATCAAATTTTCATCGTCGATTAATCAATATTTTATAAACAAACCCGTCCATAAGTATTTTCCCACAAACCCATTACTCTAATTCCTTTTTTATTGAAATTTTGAGTCGTAGTCATCAAATTGTGTTGAATTTGGAGGTTACGGTAGTAAGTTCGGTTAGGATAATTTTGAAAAAAACCTTAGTTTTACAATCGAACTTTAAAAATTAAAAACTCGAAGAACACTTCGATTAAGAATTTTTTTTTGCCTAACCGAAT
This sequence comes from Papaver somniferum, assembly GCF_003573695.1. NCBI lineage: Eukaryota > Viridiplantae > Streptophyta > Magnoliopsida > Ranunculales > Papaveraceae > Papaver > Papaver somniferum. Next base: position 93,009,085 of record NC_039365.1, on the reverse strand, counting down.
ACCTGAGTTCGGTTGAGTCCCAAAAATAATTTCAGAACTGAACTCTTCTCTATATAGCCAAATGTTGAGTTCGGTTTAATCGCAAAAAAAAAAAATTCTAACTGAACTTTACTCTGAAAACCTATATTATGAGTTCGGTTAACTCGCAAAAATAATTTCAAAACCGAATTCTTCTCTATATAGCCAAATGTTGAGTTTGTTTTAATGGCAAAAAAAAAAAAAATCCTAACCGAACTTTACTCTAAAAACCTATATAATGAGTTCGGTTAACTCACAATTTTTTTTGCTAACCGAACGGTTACATTTGATTTTTCATCAGCTAGCTGAACAAACAAAAACTCCATTAAAGCTCTGGTTCGGTTGCCTGTGATTTTGGATTTATTAACCGAACTGCATTCGCAGAAATTTCGGTTACAAGTTCTTCATATAATATAACCGAACTTTGTTGACCTGGTTGAATTTTTTTTTTTTACAATTTTGATTTTGAAGATATTTTAGGCTACTTATAGCAACGTTCACTAAGTTACAAGCATACTTCGGTACCCAGAGGATGTTTTTTCTCCATATTCACCCATCTCAAAATAAAAATTTTCTCCATCTTCTTCTTCTTCTATTACTTTAGTCACTTAATAATTCTACTTCTTTAAAAAAAATTAATTTAACCTTAGTCAATGATTAATCACACTAACTAATCATTATACAAAAATAATCAGGAGGATAAGTTTGGTATTAATATAAATATTTAGATAAAGGGTGACCTAGAATTACTTCTAACGTCTTACCCAAAATAAAACAATGGTACCCCCAAAAAAGGATGGTCCCCAAAAAACCGTTCAGAAAATATATCTGCGTCATTAAACAGTGAGAAACGGTCGCTTCTTCTCCCTGAAGACAATTTGCTCCGCGGGTACCTGCCCTGTTTGGGGCGGCCCAAGTTTTGCGTGTATAAATGGGTACGAGGTTGGGTATGGTAATACCCGGAGTTAATAAAGAGGGATAGGATTCAAGGTCCCCCGTCCCTTTCAGATAGGGCTGAACATGGTTTCGGTTTTCCACCGGAACCGGACCGAAACCAGACCGATTAGAAAGAAATCGAACCAAACCATTTACCAATGGATTGGTTATGGTAAAAATATTTAAAAACCGGCATTAACCGTTAGATTAAAACCTAAGATTTAATCTACACCCTTTGTTTTTCTTAACCCTAGTACTAGATATCATCGACCAATTTCTTAGCCTCGCTTCAGTTCTATATTTTTTTCTTCGCCTCTTTATTTATTTGCACTTAGGCTGTGTTTTATTTATTGGAACTATCAAACACAGCCTAAGTACAAATAAATAAATCTCATTTTGAATAAGAAGTGATTGCTATTATATTACCTTACTTTATAAGGTATTGCTTCCGTAGAATTTTTATAGTTCCAATAAGCAGTAAAATGAGCTGAGATTTAAGAAATTAGTACTTCATTTAATTTCAAATAATTTTATGTACGTAGATCTCAGTTCTTTCCACAACTTAAGAGTAGATAAAAAAGACTATAAGTGGATAAGTAGAAGAAAGTTATTTCTTTTATCACTATCAACTTAGATGTATTATTACTAGCACACACCAAATCCTCAATTTATTTTCATCAGCAAATGGTATGTTCGGATGACCGAAATTGACGATAAAAATTATACTCCCTCTGTCCCATGATGTATCACTTTTCCTAAGACAGAGGTAATATAATATAGCAAGAGAAAAAAATTGAAAAATTAAAAATTCTTGTAGTATTTCATGTAGTGGACGACCTGCCACATTCTTCCAGCAACGTTACTGATGAGTGTCAAATATTGTATATATTTGCACCTTTTTATTGGCACTTAACTCATCATTTGTGCACTAACGCTCCATTTTATCCCATATTCTGTGTTTTCGTTGTTTTCAAGAATAAATACTTTTCTCAATTAATTTTGCATTTTTAGGCACTAAATAAAGTCTGGTTAACTCACGGAGCGAAAAGAGCAAAGAAACGGCAAAGACTCCCGCAAAAAGGCAGCGAAGAATGATGTTTGCAAGATCCGGATCAACTAGAAGTGGGCTTGAAGAGGAAGAATTGTCCTTAAAGAAGATATGGGCTTGGCATACCCAATGACCAAAACCCATACCCAAATCCATTTCCAATATCCATACCCATTTCCATGAGAGCCGTCAGATTGGATCCATCACATCATCCAACGTTCGCCTCATCACCGAGCATCAAATCTTGAAGCTCCTGTCAAACATCATAGTACCTAACTCCAATTTAAGCCGTCAGAATTGTTGTATCACGCATCCAATGATCACTGCAAGCTTGTTCCATATTAGCCGTTCGATTCAATCCAGATGTGATCATCCAACGTATCATCTTCGTTGGACATCAAATTTCTACACCCGCTCAACACCCTAGCACCAAATATCTTCTCCCAAAACCATCGACTTCTCCTCTTCTTCCCAAATTTCTCCATCTTCATCCCATACCCTGTCTCTGCCGCAGACACCACCTCTGTCATCACCACTGTCTCTGCCGCAGACACCACCTCTGCCATCACCACCACCTCTGCCACATCCACCCTACGACTTCCATAACCACTCTAACGAAACAGCACCTTACCCTATATCTCTAGCCACTTATTTCACCAATTTCCCCTCTATCCATCTCTGAAACCCTAGGTGGGAAATTGGTAAAATAGGTGAGTCTATAGAAGTGATTGAAGACAGGAGAAGGAGCAGGAAGAACAGAGAAAGAATGGGTCGACGCTATAGGTAAGGATTATCCCATCCAATCAAGTAAAAATTGTAACCCTAGTTTACTGTTTCCATTTGGGGATTTGTAAGAACCCTAATTTTATATTTTGGGGTATAAATAGAGATGGGGGTTAGTGTTGTTGGGGTAAGCCTGGGTTAGCCAGAGCAAAGCCATTAGAGGCCTGGACTAGCCAGTGCCCTCAATGTTACTGTCCTGTTGATGTTCCATGTAGTGTTAATGTTCAACTCTCTATTTCAGTTATCAGTTAGTTACAATATGTTCTAATTTGCTTGTTGAGGTTTCAATGAAACCCTAATATTGATGTGTGTTCATTTTGATAGTATTGCTCTTGGATGTTTACAATTCTTATGAAAGATTCAACTTAGTGCATCATCATCTTGCTCTCACATTGTATGTCATGCATACCTTGTAGTTAGGTTTACACCATGATGATTGAACTACAACTCATGCTCAAACAGGTCATCTTTGATCCTTAGACTAGTTGTACTTGACTTAGACAATTAGTACTTTGGAGAAAAGCCTTAGTTGTGCTTGGTCTTTCTAGTGGGGAAACCCCTCAGATATAGGGCAGACTAGGATCTTACCCCTTATCTGCTATAGGGACAAGAATGGTGCAGTCAGTGGAAGGCATAGTACAAGATTAGTGGTGGATTTGCTAACCTCAGTTCACTCATCTCTCTGTTTAACTTGCTTACTGCCTGTGTTACTGCCTCTTTTTGTTGTTGTTGCTCTTACTTTTACTGTCTTGCATTTTACTTCACCACTTGTTTACTGCCTTTCCTTTGGTTACTGCCTTTGTTCTCTGTTAAGCTTAGAAAACAGTTTAGGAACTTCTCTAGCTTCAAACACACACACTAGTCCCTGTTGGATCGACCCGTATTTGCACATTCTACAACACGACACCGTGCACTTGCGGTTTAACATGTAGGCTTTATCTTGCTTTAATTTTCTGTCATCTTTCCTAGCCTACCAAGTTTTTGGCGCCGCTGCCGGGGACTTGGCGTTGTGTATTGAAGTTTCTTGGCTTGTATCTTAGCTATTCTTGCACTTTCTTAGCTTTACTTGGATTTATCTTTTAGCTTTTTCTCTTGTTGTTCATTTGCATCATTACTACATCTGCATCTTCTCTGCTCTAGTAGCATTTGCATTTTGCATCTTCACTGCATATTGTTCTTGCATTTATCTTTGCATACTGTTCTGCATCATAACTTGCATCTTTCAATTAATCTTACTGCCTCCTGCATTCACATAATCTCTGCCTTCTTGCTGTGCATCTCATTGCATTTCACTGCACTTGCAAATTTTGCTGATGTTGTGGTGCTGTGGAGCTGGTTGGTGTAAAGGGAAAAGACCTACAAACTAGCCTGCAAGTATACAGGGAAGTTGAAGCAAGAAAGAGTAAATAGGGGTTTGTCCACAGGGACTTGGAGGATTTGCTAAAGTTCTCTTTGGGGAGTTTCTAAGGTTTTCTGAGTTCAAGGGAGGGTACTAAGGCTTTTGATTCCACTACCTGACCCTAGGCTAAGGAAATTGTGATGCAATGTATGTCTTGTTTTTTTCATGAAAGATTACAATGAAGAATAGAGTAACTAACCTAGCTAAATGACCCCTAGCATCAGCTGTCTTTCAACAGCACAACTGATCACAAGTATTTAGCTCAACTAGCTAACTGAACTTAAGGCAATCTCTCTAATGGACTAAATTCTTACAACTGACCTAGCTGCACTCCTAGCATCAGCTGTCTTCTAACAGCACAGCTGATCACAAGTGAAGTAACTCAAATGGAATTTCATTAATCCTAAGGCAGTTAAAGCATTTCAAGACAATACATATACATTTACTATCCTAGCATATGATCAGGAGCTTCCTCTAAGCCCTAGCAAAAGAATTAGAACATGAACATGCTTATAATCATGATATTAACACATACACACATGCTCCACATGATAACAGCACACTTCACAGTCAATTTTTATGTATAACACACATTCCACATGAACTGAAAATGTAACTGCTATATGAAATAAAATGAAAACTAAAACATTTGTTCACTGGCTAGCCCAGAGATGTCCAATTTTTCAACCCCTAACACCCTTTTATAGTTACAACATAAAAAATCCAAAATCCCCAAATCAGTAAAATTAGGGTTTACAAAAAAAATCTAAAATTGACCTTTACCTAATCTCTGAAATCAATCAATGGTCTCGACCCATTCTTCTATCGCTTCTCCTCTTCCGTAATTGGTGGTTTGATTTCACTAACTCTGTTTCTCTCAAACCTAGTTTCTAGGTTCACTGTTTTTGAAAAGAAAAAA
>NC_039365.1:89897720-90053849 GCF_003573695.1 Papaver somniferum | reverse complement strand
GGGGGTACCTGGTTTTATTCGAAGTTTGTGATGAACTAACTTTTGGTCAATTCCAGGCATGTCCCCTAATTTCCAAGCAAAGATGTCCGCGTATTCCTTTAGAAGTTTGATCAACGCGGCTTCTCTTTCTTCATACATCAAGGTGCCTATTCTGATAATCTTCGGATTTCCCTCAGTACCTATGTTGACTTCTTTAGATGCTTCGACAGGCGTAAACGTGGGTTTTGGTCCCCCCAAGAGAGGAACATTCTTTGATTGTTATTTGGTGGGCTCTCCGTCTTCTTTTGTCGCGGAGGTGCTGGCTTCTGCGCTGCCAGTGGTGCTCACGTTCAGAAGGCTTTTCCGGAGATTTCTTCCAGATATGTATCTATGGTTATTTCCTTATTTTTGGCTCTTCAGGACTGGTGGTTTTCTTCCCGCTCGTTATTGATCTGATTCTGTAAGGTCTGACATTCCCGCGCAGTTACTTAGTCTCCTTTAATTTCCATGACTCCCTGGGGTGTTGGGAATCTGAGATATTGATGGTAGGTTGCCGCTACTCCTTTGAGCTTGTGAACCCATCTTCTTCCGATGATGGCATTGTAAGGTGAAGGTGCATCTACGACGCTGAATCGGGTGTCCACTTTCATGGGCCCTGCGTCTACTTGTAAGACAATGTCCCCTAGGGGCTTTGTAGCTGCGTCGTTGAATCCGTAGATGGTGTAGTAAGATGACAACAGTTGCTCGTCGTTGAGTTCCATACGTTTGAACGTGTCATAGAACAGGACGTTGACTGAGCTTCCTCCATCGATGAGAATTTTCTTGACATTGCACCCTGCTATTGGGAGTGTGAGGACTAGAGGATCATTATGGTCTTCCATGTCTTCTTCCACATCGTCTGCATCGAAGGTCATGGGCGCGTCCATCCATTGTTCGTGCTCGTTTACCTCTTTCCCATCGATATTATAAAGCTCACAATAATCTTCGAATTGTTTTCTCAATCTCTTCCCAATCTGGGCGGTTAGGGATGGTCCTTGAATCTCTGAACATGAAATCGTGTTGAGGGTGCGGTTGCCTTCTGGTAATTGAACCTGCTTTCCTCTCTTGGTTCTATCTTCGTTATCAATCTTCCGTATATATTGCTTCAGGTCTCGTCGATTAGTTTTTGAATCATTATCTTGAGATTTTTGCACTTTTCTGTTTGATGACCGTTGAAACAGTGGTATTCACAGTATTCCTTGGATTTTTCTGATCTAGGAGGCTGCTTTCCCTTGGACTATGGCCAATCGAAGTTCTCCCTCCCTTTAATCTCTCTCAGGATGCGCGAATAACCGGTATTCAGCTTGGTATAGACTTGATCTTCAGATTTTCGATCATCTCTTCGTCTATCATCCCTTCGTTCTTTCCTTACTGTGTTGGGATGCTCTTCTGTGATTCCTCTTTTGGACCCGCTGGCTTGATCCTCGGAATTTGTGCGTGTAGGACGTTGAGTATGAGCTCTGGGATTTTCACGCTGAATTTATTCTAACCTTGCATGTTTTTCTATGATTATCCGAAGATCTCCTTCGGTGGTAGGGATGGTCCCGTGGATCTCCACAAACAAAGGACTCATCCTGTTTATCCCCCATTTGTAGCAGTTGATACTAACCATAGGATCTACGTTGCCAATAGCTTGGAAAATCTTGTGCCATCTATCAGTATATTCTCTGATGGTCTCTTTGTATTCCATCTCCAGCGAGAATAACTTGTCCATGCCGGTATTGACAACCTTGTTGTACATGTATGTTGATAGAAATTTTTCTGTGAGTTGGTCGTAGGAATCGATGGAGTTTGATGGAAGGTTATCGAACCATGATAACGCGGACCCTTTTAGACTTGATGGGAAGTATCTGCACAGTATGGAGTCTTCGTTATCCCAACGGGCCATCATTCGATTATAATATCGAAGATGAGCCGCAGGATCAGCTGACCCGTCATAGAAATCGAAAGCAGGAACCAAACATTTCTGCGGTATGGAAGCCCTGGCCAAGTGTGGTGTCAGCGGGGTAGTGTTTGCTTCCTTCATCACTTGCTCTAGTCTTCTGCCTCTCTGTCTAGTCTTTAGCTCCTTGATTTCTGCAAGCATCTCAGTACGCAGATTTTCCATTGCGATCTGGTGCTCTTTACGAATGGTAGATTTTGCTCTTAGGAGGGTGGTACCGTCATAGTAGTCCGAGTTCTCGGGATTGTACTCAGGGTCTGATCTTTGGCTGCTCCTTGATCCTCTTCGGTTCAATGGAATCGGGTTGTTTGCGATCACCATTCTTCTATCTTGATTAGGTGCTACAACCTTGGAGTTAGCTTCGTCGCGTTGGTTTTCTACCTCTGCGCTATGAATGTTTCTTTCCTTGAGTGTTTGGTTCTCTTGTGCTAATATCGCCACAACATCTGCGTATGCCTTCTGGTTCTTCCTTAATTCTGCCAGCTCGGCCATCATCTGAGCGGAATGATTTGACCCTTGATTTGGTGTTCCTGCCCGCAATCGCTCATCGGAGGCTATGGTCTGTTCCTCATCCACGATCTGTATTACTGGCTCTGGTGGATCTAACCGTGCACCCTGGGACCCCGACGGTTGTTGTGAGGGTTGACCTGCTATTAGAAGCTGTTGCTTGGTCGGAAAAGGTATGTTCTATTCGTTGGTTAAGGGCATCCCATAGAGGGGTTGTTGTATTCCTGACTCTGCTACGACTTCCTGATGTTCCTGTAGTTGAGCATTGGTTATTCTGGGAGCTCCAACCTTGGATCCGCCAGCTCTTGAAGCTCCTGCTTTGGCTGCCGCGGCATTTACTGCGTTTGCTGCGATGATGTTGGCATTGATGGGGGCCATGATTTCCGCATTATCCTGCGCCCTATCCGCTGCCTTCAGCTTTTCACCTCTCTGCTTACTCCTAGTTACCACTGGGGTTGTCCTTGGCATATCTTTTGACGAAGCTTTTGCCTTCCCGATATCTTTGCTTTTCTCCATCTTTTAATATTTCCCTGAAAAAGAGAGAAAAAATCACGAAGATAATGGGTCCCACGTGATATCTATTAGCGTTTTGAGTTCTCAAAGGTGTAAAATCTTGAAGATACGAAAGGCACCCATCTATGTAGATGACCGCAGATCTGTTCGAAGTTTTGATTTTCAAGGACTGAAAACTTAGAAAATGCATGAAAAATCAGATCTACTTAGATAAACGCGGATCTGTTCATAATTTTAGTTTTCAAAGGTGTAAAATCTTGAAGATACGAAAGGCACCCATCTATGTAGATGACCGCAGATCTGTTCGAAGTTTTGATTTTCAAGGACGTGAAAACTTAGAAAATGCATGAAAAATCAGATCTACTTAGATAAACGCGGATCTGTTCATAATTTTAGTTTTCAAAGGTGTGAAAACTTAGAAAATGCATGAAGAATCAGATCTACTTAGATAAACGCGGATCTGTTCATAATTTTGGTTTCTGAAATCATGAACGGAAAAAACCGTAGTGTTCCATACATCGTTATTTTCAGAAAACGAAGCCTGAAACAAGTCACAGGAGAAGATAAATCTTTTACCGGGATGAAAGTCCCTGTTTTTAGCGCCAGATTGTGAACACGCAGATCAATGTCATCTGAGTATTCACAAACAATGCGCGCAGACTCATGACAATATAGTAAATAGGCTGCGCCTGAAGGGAATGGATTGGTTATGTCGAATCCTTGACTCAGAGTTCCAATACTCTTCCTCGTCTCATCAACTACAATCATTGTCCTTAGCTCATACAATAAGATAAATAGTGGACGAAGTATAAAATGTACGAACATGATATGCCATAAGTAACGAATTGAACATATAAAGTATAGATGTATGAACATAGACGAAACGATTAACTTATATGATTCTCACTCAGATCTCTGTCTCCGGGATTGGGTTTTTCATTATATGTGTGAGGGTTACAGAAATAGTCGAATGACTTTGAGACCAATATAAGCCTGCGTAGCAGGAGGAACCTCACTTACACTTTCTCTATCTCTCTGTCTCTCTCCTATTCTCTTCTCAATGTCTTTTTTCTTCCCCCCTCTTCACTTGGGAGAGAGGGGTATTTATAGGGTGGTTACGTGGGGTCCACTTCTGAAGCCCGTTATAACCTTATCCTCTTGTGTCTTGTGCCGCTTACGCAGAGGTCTTTGTGTTCTCGGTTCTCTCTACGTGTTCCGTTTGAATATTCAGTGCTATCTGCACTTCCTCCACAGGCTGACTGACACGTATGCTGTTTGAGGGTATTTAATGCGGGTAGTTGAGATGTCTGTCTCCGGTAGACAGCTGTCCTCTGCCCCTGTCTTGTCTGTGTCAGTCTGACCATCCCCAGTCGTAGATCTTAGATCTTTCTGGGATAGGATAAAGTGACTCTTGGGTTATCCTCCAGTGCTTCGCAGTATTCTAGTGTTTCCGTCTTCCTCGATCCTCTACCGCTGGATCTGGTGGGTGACGACGCTATCTTGACAAGGCGCGTCTCTTGGCTGTCCACGTGTGATATCATATCTTGATGTTCTCAGCCGCACGTCCTCCACGTGTGTCTTTGTGGACACGTGGCGAAAAATGAAATGTGTACCTACAATATTGGAAGTTACAAATATCATATATTGCATGTTTCAACTTAAGTGATTCCGTTGATTCATCTATTACATGCTGACGATAGTGCTGCCAATCTTTATTATCTCTCCAAACATTTACTGTACGTTTAATCTAAGTCCAGAACTAACGTTTAAATTTTGGAATTATGTGCTCATATTTTTCTACTCTATCGGTTTTGGGTGTAGTATTTGATTGAATAATTCGGTTCTTGAGAAGAAAAAAACACAAGTACACTACGGATCGCTAGTAGAGACTTGCATTCAAATCTTTCGCTAACCATGTTAACGTGCATATTATTTTTGTGACATCTAGAATTAAGCAATACCTTGCCGGAACCATTTCATTTCTTGTTGTTGGTTTGCGTCACTCATTATTACCGGATTCCGAAAATAAAAATATATTTTCTATATAGCTTTCGAGTGACGTACAGGGATTTAGCCTTGCTAATTAGGTTGAAAATTAACCCATTAGAAGGGAAATTTTCTAGTTCGCCACATATTCACAAGCTTGATTTTCATTTAGCCTATTTTTTTTTTCATTCACGTGCCTTCATCCCTCTCCTTGCACATACGTACGAGTACCTAAAGTTCTTAACAGTCTTCGGGTTGGGTGTGGCCGACCTAGCAGTAAGTGATCTCGGAAACCTGTATATGATGAAAGGTAACACTCACTTCTTATAAGTAGAATGCTTTTTATTTAGTGATTATTTTATGGTTATTGACATTCTCTTGGCTGAAACGGATGGATATACTCCCATAGTGGAAACAACTTCCAAATCATCGTTTCAAACTGGAAGCACAACTCACAGTCTTAGGACCAATGGATCTGGTCCAACTATTTCTCCTGCAGAACAAGAACCTAGTGTTTTTAATGAAATTGACTCTCGCAGTCTCGCTCTAGACATGAAATGCATGCGTGGTGCCTTCTAGTTCTAATTCAAATGCTCAGTTGGTTCATTTTATCCGTAAAGGCTTGAAATTGTTTTTGTTTGGTGGCATCTGCTAATTTCCTGGAAAAAAAAAGAACTCTTTAGCTCATGCCCATTTCATTTTGCAGGGAGTTAGAGAGTCACTGGGTGGCAGAGAAATACTAATAGTAACTGATTATTTCCTTCAAACTAAATTGATAAGTTTATATACATTTTTTTGCACCTATTGGATTAAATGATTACTTTAGCACTCCTTATCTCCAAAATTTATGCTTATAGTTATTCATATATTGACTTCCCAATGAATTGCTTGATAAGCACATCACATTTCTTATGTCCAAACACAAGTTCTGGAGATGAGTCAGAACTGCAATGAAGCTGGTAGTTTTCTCACCTACTACAAAGGATAACTTTTACAGTGGGCAATCAAATGTCTCAATAAAGGTATGGTATAACAAGTATACATACTAGTTAATTTGAAACCATTATTTTGATCAATATATGACTAACATAGTTGAAGAATTAGCCAATTCTGTTTTCTTCTTCTTCTTGTTAAGTGGCACACCTTAGGCAAATGATAGAGAAATGGATCTACTTGGTTACCTCTCGAATGCTCTGGTTATCGTCCCCTCGACTTCTACAATCACAACATATGAGGCTGAAATTCCTATTGATTCAAGGTAACCCAAATCTGAGAAGGAATTATGTTCATGTAGCTTCAAATAAACCCAAATATGAAACCAAAATTATGACTCTGTACAAATTTATTAGGGGAATACTGCTCTTTTCTGATATTCAAAGATTTACGTATTTTTAGGGTTGTGTTATTGATAGTAACTACGTAAAGATGTAGTAATTAGTTGTAGCTAGGCACATGTTTTTGATAGTGAAGTCATACATTTGGATTTTTAACTTGTCGACAAAAGTATGATTTTGTACAACTTTAATAGGGTACTACTCATTATGGAACTTGACTTCTCATTATACTTGTTTGTTATCAGAGTCTATTACATGTTCTTGATCGACTGATTATAATGATCAATTCCATAAGATTAATTGGATCTTCTAGTTCATCAAGAATGGTATTGGTCTAGAATGGAATGGTATATGCAGGTGCAGAATCTATATACGCAGGTGTAGAAATCTGCAGGAAATGTATTTTTTTGCAATTTTATCTTGTTTTTAAAACTTAATTAATATTTGAAACGTTTATAGACGCTGGTAAATAAACCAAATAATTAGCAACGAATATAGGCGATACAAAAGAGAATAATGCCCGACCATATTTACGGTGGGACCCGATATAATGTTATCCTAAGCAAAATAACGATATATAAACCGTTGCTTAAATTTATGTATTCGTTGCTTTAATTAAATTGAGCAACGTATAATAACCTATTTAAGCAACATATGTATCTGTTACTTATTTTAATCAAGCAACGAATATATATTCGCAACTCATAGCGAATATTTGCTACGCTACTTTTGCAACGAATATAAATGTTTCTGAAAACTAAGGAAATGTTTATAAACCGTTGCAAAATGGTCGAAATGGTGTAGCGCTAAAGTTCCTTGGAAACTACCTAATAAGAACAGTCTAAAATGAAACTTTGATGCATCTTGTATTTCTCCTAGTCTTAACTCTGGTTTTGTGCTAATTCTAAGGGATGATTCATGAGATAGCAAAGGAGCTAAGTCAGGAGTTGACATACACATTTTTGTTTTTGATTTGTTCTCAATTCTCTATATTGTTAGTGCCCATTTTTATATTTTTATTTTGTTATTTTATGTTTTTGTAAGTGTTATTGAGAAACAATTTTTTGTGGAAAAATTATCTTACAAAGTGTTAAAGGCACACAAAAATTGATAAAGGCATCTCCAATTTGGATAAGGGAACCCTAATATTAAAGGCACCGCCGCAGTGGATAGGGCACCCCTTCTTCTTCACCAATTTTTGGCGGGAAAAAAATATTTGAAACATCGAAGCTTTTCGGATGAAATTTTGATGCGATTTTTCGTGTTCTCTCGGATTTTCTCACGGATTTGGATTGGTTTGGGCATGTTATGATAAAATAGGTTTGGTAATAGGTTTTGGTTTGAAGAAAAAGAACATTTCCATATATATTTGAGAAAACAGGGAGGAGATTTTTCCTCTGGTATTTTGGTTTGAAACTGGTAACGCGTAAAGAATAGGATAAAAAAAATCTCTCTTTAGATTTGACTCTATCGGGTAAAGAGTTTTAAGCAACAAAAGACGCGTAGATAAAAGAATAAGAATAAAACCCGAAGGATTATTTCTGAGAAATAGAATAAATATATATTCCCAAAAGATACTTAACAACGAGGAGGGATTTTGGTTGTTGTGTATAAATAAGAGGCGAGAAGACTAAAACAGGGTTACACGGAGAGTTAAGGATCTCATAATGAAGATTAAGAGTTGTAGAGAAATATGCAGCAAAGAAGAAAATGACGAAGAATGATAGGTTGTTGAAGATCGTCATTAATAAACCGTACCCTATTCTGAGCAGCAGAAGACCGTCGTTCTTTTAACAGTCTTATTCCTCTGTTAGAGGTCATGTGCAATGCTTACAAACGCTGCAGTTTTGCTGTTTTGAGAGAGTGTTTGCTATGAAGATCTAAACCCCATCACCGGAACAACAGAGGAAGCCATATTTCATGATTGTCGTAAACATAATTAAATATTTTTATTATTTTTTGCATTGATATTAATTGATTTATGATTTTTATTAATTAATTTTGATTTTGTTTGATGGTGTATGCTTAGACTTAGAGCTTTTAATGCACCATGCTTCTGACATATAATTAATAGTTTAGAAATCTACTTTTGGTAAAGAATCAGAGTCAATAATATAAGCTATAATTATTCAGAATTAATGTATGAATCACTCGAATATGATTGATGGTGGAATCCCGAGTCTCATTATTCTCAATATTGATATCATCATTTACTTGTTGCTAGTTTAAATGAGAAATAGGTCTAGAACAAATTTTCACAAGTCTCATAGAACGAACTTTATATTGTCACTTTTTAAAAACGAGCATGATTGTTCGAAGCTGCATGTCCATAAAAGCGCAAGTTATAACTCTTACAAGGATCTAATGGGCTAAGTAATTGAAGATTGCAAAATTATGGATCGAGGAATATTGCAGGAGAATAATTGATTTCACAAAAGGGGAGAAATATTTAATGTCTTGGAAAAATCAAAGAATCGTAAAAGAAGCTAAACGTTTTCTACAAGGTTTTCAGACTTTTTGGGTTTCAATTTTATTAGCAGATCAAGGAACCATGCAGCAGATATTTTGGCTTTTGATGCAAGAAAATATTTCCTGCATTATGTGTTGCTGCATACAATGTCAAATTTCTTAGTTTTTTTTTATGTATGATAAAATAATAATATTAGGAATAGTGTTTCTAGTTTAACAGATGGACACAATGATATTTCTTGTTTCCTGAATCTCCAGTTATCATGTTTCCTGGTTATGGGCAAGCAATAGTTCTGTTATCCGTTTGCTTTTGCTTCGGTTTCTTGGAATTTGATGTTTTGTAGTTACGAGGTATTTGGTTGGTAATAAGATCCTTATTCACAAAAGAAATAAAAAATATTTACTTGACATATTGATAAATAAAAGTGTATTTTTTTATATATTAAAAAAAGTAGAAACTACCATTTAATCCTAGAAATTATATGATGGAGTGAGTTTGGTCCAGTTAACCTAGTCAACTGTCTGTTTGATCTTTTTTTAAAACATATATTACTGTTTGGTCCTAGAAATTATTGTTTGGTCCTAAGGTAGACAATACTCATGCAGGATGACGTCATGGATGATGTAATTGTATTTTGATAGCGACAGAAATACCATTTTGGGACCATCTATATACTCAATTATTAAGAGAGGAGGGAATCATTTAATTTTTGTTTTCTCTCTCCTCGTGTTTATAGATCTACTTTCTCTCTGTATTTTGCCTTCTTCTTTTTGTTGATGAAGAAACAATGATGGTGATGATGATGAAGACGAGGATGAAGATGATTAATTTTGAAGATTGATTTTCAGATCTATAAAGATTGATTTCAAGATTAATAGATCGATTTTGCTGTTGTTGAAGACGATGAAGATTTGTGTATTTTTTTTCTTCTATGTTGTTGTTGCTGCTGTTGAAGATGGTGGAGACGATGAACACAAGTAGTTGTTGTTGTTGAAGATTCGAAGATTATGAAGAGACGATTTACAAAGATTAATTTTATTTTCTCGTGAGTTTCATTTAATCTCTGTAAACCATCCATTCATTCTTCGATTTTGTAGTTCTTTGTGTTTTAATAGGTGTTCATTTTGAATGAACACTATTTTTTTCATAATAATGAAAGTTTTGTTATGTGTTCACTCGAAAGAATGAACTCTGTTTTTTGTTATGTATTCATTTTTAAGAATGAACTCTATTATATTCTAGTTCTGATTTAGTTTGTTTTGATTAGGTGTTCATAAAAAGAATAAACTTTGTTGTTATTAGGTGTTCATTAGAAAGAATAAACTCTGTTGTTGTTGTTTTCATAATAATGAAGTTTTGCTATGTGTTCATTTTAAATAATAAACTCTGTTTTCATATGTATTTTTAGTTTGGTTTTATTAGGTGTTCATTTGAAAGATGAACTCTGATAGTTCATCAAATAGAATGAACCCATGTACGAAAATAAGTAGGAAGTTCAGAGTTCATCAAAGAGCATGAACTCAAATAATTATGGAATAAAAGAGTTAAGGAAATTAATGTTGAAATAACACGAGCGGGTGTTTTTGTCCATTTAATATTTTTAAATAATTATGTACCAAACAGAAATGTGTTTTCCCAAAAGACCAAAAAAATTTGTGACTACCTAAAAAGGGACCAAAGTACCAAATAATTATTTCCCCTTAAATAAAAAGGAAAGAAAAAGAAACAAAAACGAAAAATCACAAATTACGACAGTGATCTATATATTGATCTGTTTTTTTTTTCTTTCTAAAGTCCGTGCAGGTTAGACTGAGTCTGGTCCAAACCGTCAAAAAAATCAAAAATCATGGAGCCAAAAGATCTAGTAATCGAAAAATTCAGAGGCCGAAAAATGGTTTGCTTTGATATTGGTTTTTGTTTTTGTTTTAAATTTAAATGTTATTCATCCTATGGGTTGTTTATTTATAATGAAACTAAAATTAATTAAGTAAAAAACTGAACTCTAGTCTTAGTTTTGGTTTCCAGAATCATAAACTAATTGAGCTCATGCACTTCATTAAAACTCTAAAGAAAGATCCATAGTATATCTCTAAATGACTGAAGAAATCATTCATGGAATGCGTCAAATCCCATGATGTACCATTCAACATAATTATAGAAAAAAAACCAAGGTGCGGATGGACTAGTAAACTTTGCGGCCGACGACAGCCCAGCAGAAAACCTCTCAACATCAATTTGGGACCAAACAAAACCGGCGTTCTTAATCAAATTCTTTTGAGCGACTCTATGGGAATCACATTCCCACATGCCAAGTGAAAAAACTGATTGAGTAGCTACAAGTTGAGGGACCTACAATGTAAAATAAAAATATCTCAAGGAGCTGTGTACAATTAGATATTTATTGGACAGCTGACTCCCTAATTTAAAGCCTTAGCCCAATATAGAGATAGATAATTTAATCTAACGGTTCAAAATCTGCTAGCCTAGGATGTTCTCTTGAACCTGAGGTCCTGAGGTTATAAGGAAAGAAAAAATAAAAATCAAAAGATGAATTTCATCTGATTAACTTCATCTTCCCTTTCAAATTTGAATTAAAAAGTAAATTGTGGGCTTTTACTCTAACTGCCATTCAGTTTTCCTATTGCTTCTTGAGTAGCTTGGGTTCCTAAAATCTTACTTCGATCGCTCAGGTACTCTCTCGAACTTGTCTCTTGCGTTCAATTTGTGATCTGCCTTAGTTGTTGGAGATATGATTTTATTTTATTATTTGTTTACTTATTTTCAAATCACGGGTTTTGTTTACTGTCATGTTTTCTGCTATTTCCGGTTCTAATGGATAAAAATATTTGTATTAGTTTTTGAGTCTGGTGGAGATAATACATTGGTTGTTGCTCAGTAAGTGCTTGTTGAAATGTCAAAGAGAAATTGTGTTATGTATTTGAGTGAAGAAGAATAATGATTTCCCAATCAGAGTTCTTAGTTTGTTCTTAACGTAATCCACATGGGTGTCAATAGTCTCTACTGTTTATACTGTTTTAAAACATATTGGTCACAGCATATTTTCTTAATCAACTTCAGCTCGGTCTAGAAAGAGGTATGTTTGGATTAGCTCAATTTCTTTTAGATTGGCCTGTTAATTTTCGTGAATATGCCCATTTTGCACATCTAACCTATCATGATCGTTGACTTGGATATGTCGAGACGTTGAAGTTTGTGAAAGCTGATTGTACTTTACCAAAACAACAACGATTGAGCTCGACACCTTTGTTTCATATGGCACTTGTGGTGAAAATACCTAGGAGATACGTGTTGACCTAAGTTATTTCTTTCTCATATTCGTGTATTCTTATCACAACCAACACTGGTTCATTTCCTAAACTATTCTTGTAAATGTATACACACGCATTTGCTTGTTTATATTGTTATATTGGGAACTAAAGTAATTCCAAACTAATCAGATGCTAGTGAAAGGAAGAAAAGTTGCAGGTAGGGGAGAAGAAATGGCTGCACATTATGCGTTTGCTCCACTTGAAGACGATACTATCATCAAACACAGGCTTCTTACTCGGACAACCACTACCAGGGGTGAGCCCCCATTGAAGAAAATTCAGAAAAAGTTCATCTCTTTTGCCCTTGAGATTGATCGGGATGCGGATAACTATGGTGCGTGTGAAAAGATGTACAAAGCCTTCTTACAGGAGATGGCCACTTTTGAACTTCCACTCCTCAAGAGCAAGGCAGTTATGGACGCAAACCTTAGAGAAAAGGAGAACTTCAACGAGCTACAAGGTGAATTACATCGACAGATCTCGCAAACACAGGCCGATATTGAAGATCTTAAGAAACACCTTGAAAAAAGTAAAATTGAAAGACAGCACAAGGAAGAATGTGAAGCTATCCGGAGGCTGATCTCGATGCAACCACCAAGGTCTGACACACAAAAGGATATAACTGAACTCGAGAAGGAGATTGCAGCATTGGAAGCAGAGAATACTGCTGGTTCAAGAACATTAGAGCTTCGCAAGAAACAGTTTTCGCTTTTGCTTCATGTGGTGAGTTTTTGGCATACAACACAACTTAATCTTTGTTGAATCTTAAATGAACTATTTTAGGTTTGCAACATTGTTCCAGGATAGATTTATAGTCATGGCCTGAACACCAGACCCACAGTTGCATAAAATTATAAAAAATTGTGTGCTTATTATTGTTGCAATCGTTGAATTTATGGTATGAGCAAATCATATGCACTCATTCATTACCTCCTAATATCTTGAAATTCGGAAGATCAGGGGATGACCAAATTCTTTTTTACTTGCAGGTGGATGAACTTCAAAATACCATAGAAGATGAGCAAAAGAGCTTGGCTGAGGAGCTTAGGGTGGCCATGGAGGAACAGAAAATCAGTCTGGAGGATGCAACTGGTGGTACAGAAGCAATGGCTATTGATTAGTCACTTTGTACTCCGTGAACTCTTCTGAAGACACGGAGCAATGGCTATTGATTAGTCACCTTGTAGTTGCAAAATCAAGGATATTTATATATTCTTGTATGCAAACTCGGTAATGGGACTTGTCAGATAGCTTGTAGTGTG
Organism: Papaver somniferum; assembly: GCF_003573695.1. Classification (NCBI taxonomy): domain Eukaryota; kingdom Viridiplantae; phylum Streptophyta; class Magnoliopsida; order Ranunculales; family Papaveraceae; genus Papaver; species Papaver somniferum. The sequence continues at coordinate 90,040,488 of NC_039365.1, read as the reverse complement.
GGAATCTTGTGTTCTTTCCTGGAACTTGTGTGTCAAAGTCTGAAAATTGTTCCCTGAAGTTCACTTTTGTTTTGTTTTCAGTAATCTTAGCATGAACTTTGCTTCTTAAAATTAATTGCTCAGAAAGTAAACGACTCTTCATTTCTTAAAACCTTGTTCGTAAAAGCTAGCGTTGAACTGTAAAGTACAGTTTTAAGTTCAGGACTATGCATTCTGCTTAAAGTTCTTGCGAATGCGAACTGAATAAAATTATATACTCAATCGAAAGGAAATGCTACAATACAACTAACAAACTAATGTGATCAAGTTAAGTTAAGAATTGATAATTACACAACATGAAAATAAGAATATTACACAAGTTATTAAACACACTGACAACCATCACTATCAGAGGTAATATTCCTCTTATTTTGGGCAGTTAAAAGACGACTACTTTCCTTACATTTAGACCATCTTGACACCTTTTCCTCACTCTTCCATAGCCTTGTGACCATTAACTTGAAAAAGCTTCTAACGTAGGCTGCGACAGTTGCTACAATCTCTCTGCAAAATAGAGTCCACAACATCAGAAAAAGTATTTTAAAAAATACAAGTACACAAATACAAACCTATAGAATTGATAGTAAATGTAAATTCAATATTCGGTTACATTCTGGGGTTCATAAGAGGCCGTGTGTAAAGGACTATATTACTCTTTCTGGTAGATGTGCGAAGATATAATCTTTTATTTCTTTCTTATTCTTTTGCCGTATAAATTTGAAATGGTGATGCAGTTCTACCACTTTTGTAGCTAGAGCAAGAGGGTTAATTACTCCTAAGATTTCTTAAGCGAAGGTGCCTTCCAATCTTTCCCACCAAAGTCTCAATAATATCAAGATTCCTGAAGAAGATATGAAGTACATTAGCACCCATTTTAGAAGAATGAAACTTCCTTTTAACAACACCATAAGTAATAAACCATGTGTGACTGGCAACAATCACAAACGTATTTTGTTTTACCAAAGTTGGGTTTTTTTCTACAGCAATCAGAGTGGCGGTTTGAAATTCTGCGCTGTTTCTTTCTTGTACTGTTTATTTATGTGTCAACTATAACTCACATTATGCATACAGGTTTTAGCTAATGGCCTTTTCAAACTTTCTAACTAAGAAGTATATTCAACCCCAGTCATTTTATATGACAGAATAAGTAATAAATCATAAGTTTGGTGATTGACATCATTATGCAGAACCTAATGTTAAAGACATATCACTTACAGTGGGGAACAAGGAGATCGACCGCCATTCACATAGTACACGAACAAAAGCGAATCATAATGTTGGGCTTGGATGTAATAAAACCCCGATAATCTCCGTACGAATTTAAAGCACAACTTCTTGTAGAATTGAATTGCAGGATTATTGTAAGATATGACGTGCAAGTAAACTGCTTGACAATGTGCCAGGTTTGATGCATACTTTATAACCTCTCGAGTAAGTGCAGCGGCTGAAAGTCCAACAGAAGATACATAAACATTTCAGATTTTCTCTAAATAATCATAACAAAACTCTAATATTTGCTCAACTTACATAGAATAATGGGCCATTATAATTACAATGAAGACAGAATCATATAAGAAGACGGAACTAGAAAATTGGAAAGAAAAATCCCACCTATTCCACGATTACGATAAGACTCTACCACGCCTAATGTAAGAATATAAACTAGTGTTTGATCTGTCCTTGTAGGATCATATCTGAGCATATCCCCTATCTGCCATTACAATTATAAAAATCTGAGTCAGATTACAAACTACAAAGATTTAGGGGTAACTACCTAATCAACAACTGTGACACAAACAACGGCCAGTGAAAACCTCGCTATCATTTGCTAAAATAGTACGTGCAGTAACAAATCCAACAAGTTCATCGCTTCGGCCATCAGTTCGACTACAGTCAACAGCCCCCCAAGACACAATATCCCGACCACTTACAGCGTTGTGGAAGAACTCACTTTAATACCTGAGAATTTAATTCAAGTAAATTGCAAAACTTTCAGGAGAAAGAAAACAGTAATTAAACAATTTTGACATGAAGAAGGAAAAATAACATCAGTTTTATTACCTAACGGGAAATAGATCACAATGAATTCGTTCAAGAACTCCAATATCAGAAGGTCGTAATTGCCTATAAACAATATCTTGGTCTACCATTGAAATTTTTGGCGTCAATCCCTTTGAAAGATTTAATATATATGTTATGCATAACAACTTCTTTTTCCATCTATTCAATATCAACCCAAGGAGCCATGAAGTTGTAAGTCATCATCCAAAACCTATATCTCAGTATCATCCAAATCCTATATAGAAACCACAAATTTACAATAACTTGATGAATAAAGATCCATTTCTTTTATTAACGAAATCAAAAGAAATTAACTAAGAATAATAACTCAAATCTAATGGAAACTTCGTACCTGATTCCAAGTTAGTGTTTTTCAAAGGTATAAAAAGAGAAACAAATGGATCGACTTTGTTTAAGTTTATTGTAGAGCTTTTTTTCCAGAGAGAGAGAGAAAGAGATGCTTTGTCCGACTCTTGTTGTCCAGAGAGAGAGAGGGGGGTGGGTTCCGTTCTAAAGCTGCACTCCACAAACTCGGTTTTATTGTTTGGGCAATTCCAATGGCAATTGTCAAATAATTTTTTTTTGTTGAGTCGGGTGTATGGATACACAGGTTTTCCACTATATGATAAATGCACTGAGTGGAAGAAAATCAGACGTGCGGATAAACATAATCCGTTTGAGGATTAAACTACTAACGGTTATTTTTAACGGTCATCGGAACGGCTAGTTTTTCTACCCCAATAAATATTACTCGAACCTGATTTCCCAAATTCATAACAAGATTTTACCAAATCAAACTTTTCGTAATTTCAATCGTTTTCAATTTGTAATCATCAATCCTGAATTTGGTTCATCTGAGAATGATATGGAGATGGATGAAACTTTGTATGAAGAAGAGGAACAAATGTATGTAAAGATTTTGCGTCAAATGGATGAAGACGCAATTCTGGTATTGCAATTTTTTGTTGCAATACCAAATCCTTTAGAGCCATACGATGTTATGACCAGAAGATGCAGGTGGCGAGATCGACATTTTTACCACGACAAGATTATGCATGATTATTTTAATTATGGATGTGCCTATTCGGATGAGGATTTTCAACGTCGATTCGGCATATGGGACGCAACTTGACGCAAAGGATTATTGTTGAGCTTTATCAGGTACAACCTTTATTTAATTATCAGTATGATGCACGACATGTACGAGGATTTAGTCCCGAACAAAGGGTCACTGCCGCCCTCCGTATATTATGTTACGGGGTACCAGCGGATTCCACAGATGACTACATTCGTATTGGAAAAACAACCGCTTTTAGGTATCTCAAATTGTTTTGCAAAACAAGAGCCGAGCATTTTGGTCCAACCTTTTTAAGAAAGCACAGGAAGATGTTGAAAGATTCACTGCCGAAAACACCGCGAGGGTTTTTCCAAGAATGTTGGGTAGTCTTGACTGCATGCACTTGACGTAGAATGCGTGTCCGGTTGAATGGGCAGTTCAATATAAGGATCATTATCCAAAACCAGCTGTAATTTTGGAAGCGTCGGCTACTTATGATTGTCAGTTTTGGCATGTTTTTTTTGACTCCCGGATTCAAATAACGATGTCAACGTTTTGCATAAGTCACTATTGTTTGAAGATCTTAAGCATAGGATCGCGCCGCACTGTAATTTCACCATGAACGATCATGACTACACTCAGTGGTATTATCTAACAGACATGATCTATCCATAATGGTCAACTTTGGTTCAAGCTTATAGTCAGACAGGCTTTGGACCGACGACTGCGAAGGATATGAAGTGCTTTGACGACCAACAAATGAAATTTAAGAAGGATGTTGAACGCGCTTTTGGCATACTGAAAAGGAAGTTCGCCATCATAGCTGGCCCGACATGCTTTCGTGATCTTCAAGAAATGAACAAGATTATGCTAAATTGTGATGCGTGTCGTAACCATAACAAATTATTCGATATATTTCTCACTAATTAAATAAATAATTTAGCGGTAGTAAGGATCGTTCCCACAGAGAGCCGTCTAATTGATATATTATTTAGTTCAGCAAAATAGTAAAAAACAAAGGGGATTGTTGAATAATAAAAATAATAATAAACAATAAGATGAAAAGATGATTAGGAGTCATTCGCCGTTACCAAACGTTGACTTGCATAGTATACTCGTTTACCTTTCGTTAGAACCATTCATCACCAACCGTAGGAAAACAGCTAGATCAGTTTTATCCCCAAAACTCCTTCTATCACTGGATACAGAATTTCTCGACTACCAGATTCTATTCAACGAACCACCAAGTAGTAGATCACTCAAGGTGTAATCCAATCGAACGCTTTAAGCTTTGTGAATTTAGGTTGATCCCAGTAGTTGAACTTTTAGATCAAGGTCCATTTTCAAATGTTATCTTCACTCGCAATTGCTCCACAGAATCCCCCTGCAAGGTCTCGCGATGTCTACTTGTGTAGAGAGTCAATCGACGATTACTTATCTCATAACTTCTACTAGTAATAGAACAATCAATAGACTAATCTAGTATGCATCCCAAATCAATCTAAGAATCATTCATAAACCCTAAATATAGAAAAGACAAACGATGATGATAAAAACTCCGAACAAACTTGTATAATAATAAAGCTTTACGTATAAAACATTGAATTCACCCTTAATCAACAAAGGTTTAGCAACTCATGATTACACAATTACCCGGTTTCCCCCTAAAGGGGTAAACCCTAAGTTTTTAATGAAGAACGAAAGTATAATATGAGATGTGATATATTTTTTTTGGCCTTGTATGTCTTCTTTTATAGCCTTCAATGTTTTTCCTTCGAGTATCTCTCTTCTAAGGTTAGGAAACCCATTGGGATCAAATTTCCTTGATTTGAAAGTCAAAATACGTCAAAAAGGACCCCATGGGTCTATCTCAGTCGGCATTGTCGAATACCCCAAAGAAATACCAAAAGTTGGGGTCGAAAATACACCTTTTCTGCCCGAAATATGGTTACTTTCGGTATTGCTTTAGCAATGCCGAAAGTGGTGTTGTAGATTTCCATTTTTCGTCTCGACTGTTTTGGCCGTAACTTCTTCGTACGAACTCGGAATGACCTCATTCTTTCACATTTATCTTCAAAATTGAATTCTCTTCAAGATGGTTATAAGAAATCCTTAATTTGGATGATTATAACTTGGTCTTCTAGTTCTTGTTATGATCTTGAGCATTTTTTGCTCCTTTTCGTCGCACTTCTTCCACTTCCTTTGGCTCTAAACACTTGGATCTTTGAAAAACTCCACTTTATAGTTATTTTGCAGCCTTTTCTATTGACTTTGAATGATTCACTTAAATAAACAAATAAAATGGAAAACAAGAGTAATACGAGGATAATATGCAAGAAATCTAACTAAAACAAGCATGGAATAATCACTAAAATCATGTGAATTATGCACTTATCAAGTTCCCCCACACTTAGATTTTGCTAGTCCTCGAGCAAACTTCCTAAAGTACAACAACCCCATGTCGTCGAGGATACGGTTGCACTTAGCATGTGCAACAGGCCTTTAAACCCCTAGGTGTCCCTAGTGGACGAGTTATAGTCCCGTGAGGGCTTACGAGAGATATACCCACAAAACCTACTCCAACTTCAAAGCGTTCCAGCTTCCCAAGCATCAAAAGATCTATGAGGACATAGAGTTTCTGTATGCTAGTTATAAGAAGTTAGAAATACCAAAGAACATATTCTCATTCTTAAATATTGAGTGAGAAATAACCACACCATAATGATAGAGAGCGTGTTTGAGAGCGATCAATAAGCATTTCGCCTCGACTTCTTCCCCACTTAAAAGGATTTTATGATAATTGCACTTAAAAAGACGGCTTTTTTATGGGTCTCACATGTGTGCACGTAGGAATGAAGAGAGAATCTTACACACGTTGAATGGTGGGAAGGAAACCTTCCGAATAATTTCTGGAGACTCCACAAATTGTGGAAAATAAAGATATTTTTTTGATGTTCTCTAAGAAAGGAAATCAACCATTATTATTAAAAATAGAGGATAGGAGTACTTACCACCTTCACATCTGATTGCAATGATGATAACACCACTCTCACAACATCCAATAGAAACGTAGTCTTGAGCTCGTCTTCTTCATCTTCTTGGTCTTCGGTCTTCAACTGTTGATGATAAACTCTTGAACTTCGTAGAACTTTGAAAATTTGTAACTCTTTTCCTCAATTTCCTTGTTGCTTGAAACTTCTTTATATATTTTTCTTCCCCGTGGCCTTATTGAACAAATGACAACCTAAATGCAAATCTCTTTGTATTTTTATTTTTTTGAAGAAATTGCAACTAAAATAATAAAAATAAAATATTAACATGGCCATGAAAGAAGTACATTACCGCTTGATTCTTCACAACTTGTATTGTCTTCGTATCATAAAATTCAATAACTCTCATCTTTGATTTTCTTCGCTCTTGTAAACCTCAAACGTTTTCAACTTTCCTTGTAGATTTTGATGTCGTTCCACTTGTTGATGATGATGTGTTTCTATGGACCTGTTGCTGGCGAGAGAGAGAGAGAGAGAGAGAGAATGGTGCTAATTGCAAATCAAACTACAAGAAGGTGGTTTTCATCTATAGACGTCATCCTCATGATTTACAAAATTAGCACTCAAGAGATCAAAAAGTGGTGCTTCTATTGGTGGGAGGTTGGGTAGCTCACCATTCTACCCGGAATTAACGTACGGTGACACACACTCAAAAGAAATCTCTTTAGTCAGCTACAAAGAAATTTGGTCTGGTGCCTATGTTGAATTGAAAATAGGTAGTCTCCACTAATGATTGATCAGCAAATCTAATAATGCATTTCTCCCTGCTCCTAATTTGCATCACCGACATGATTAAATCCATTATTTAACATTCTAACAAGCAAGAAATCCAATGTAGTTCCCTAACACTTCCAAGTTCAGTTATGTCGGTAAGAATTCTCTATGTAAACATACCCAGAAGTATGCTGGTGACTCTAAAATCTCTACAAGTTGGAAGTTTTTTTTATACAAAAATTTTGAAAAAATTTATATGCAAAATATCCAAACACCCCCCACACTTAAACTCTACATTGTCCTCAATGTAATTGACTCGTCCTAAGTAAAATCAAGGTGGGAAATCCTAACATGATATGCAAAAGAAGAAAACTAAAAACAAAAGGATAGAAAATACAAAACCTATGGGTTGCCTCCCATGCAATGCTTAGTTTCACGTCCTCAGGCTGACCCCCTAGTTAGCATCCATACACCAACAATCTGAAAATATGGTAGTCTGCCCAGAAAACAATCTGCAATTCTAGTAACAACTTCATGAAAACATTAGCACAAGATATATATATATATATATATATTGAAGCTATCTGAAAAGGCGGGGGTCTAACAACACCACCCAATATTTCCCTTAGCAATCTGTATGGACTAACTCCGAAATACTTTCTAGAGAATCAACTAGACAGACATACTCAATCTAGGTAAAAGTATCTCAAGGAGTTAATATCTCTCTCTTGTTTTGATTTAATCGAGCTAATAGAAATCATCGAGTCTTTAATCAAACTGTTGATGGTGGTTTTTAGCTTAGGGTTAAAATCGTAAAACCTTACATCTGACATGAGTCACTACAACCACTAGCGCGTTTATTGAATCATTCAACATACCTACGTAAGAATTACCAGGGTACCTTTTTTTTATATACATATGTCATGTTCCACGGCAGAACCCTTAGTATTGACCGACATCATCTTCGTACATATCAAACCCTAATTCTCATGCTACCGCGCCAAGGCATGCCAACCATGCCAGCCGCACCACTGTGCCAATGGAAAACCATGCTAGTCACATCTCCGCGCCAAGGCATGCCAACCATGCCAGCCGCACCACTGTGCCAATGGCAAACCATGCCAACCACATCTCCGTGCCAAGGCATGCCAACCATGCCAGCCACATCTCTGCGCCAAGGCATGCCAACCATGCCAGCAGCGCCAATGTTCCAATTGCAAACCATGCCAGCCACATCTCCGCGCCAAGGCATGCCAACCATGCCAGCCACATCTCCGCGCCAAGGCATGCCAACCATGCCATCCGCACCACTGTGTCAATGGCAAACCATGCCAGACACATCTCCGCGCCAAGGCATGCCAACCATGCCAGCTGCACCACTGTGCCAATGGCAAACCATGCCAGCCACATCTCCGCGCCAAGGCATGCCAACCATTCCAGCCGCACCACTGTGCCAATGGAAAACCATGCCAGTCACGTCTACCGCGCCAAGGCATGCCAACCATTCCAGCCGCACCATGTGCCAATGGCATGCCAAACCCTTGTCCCCACCATGCCAAGCCAACCGCACCTTGCATTTGCCCCAACCATGCTAGCCGCACCATACGCCAATGGCATGCCAAACCCTTGGCCCCACCATGCCAAGCCAACCGCGCCTTTCCTTGGCCCCAACCATGCTATCCGCATCATTCGCCAATGGCATGCCAAACCCTTGTCCCCACCATGCCAAGCCAACCAAACCTTGCCTTGGCACCACCATGCCAAGCCGTCTGTACCAAACCCTTGGCCCCATTATGCCAAGCCATCCGTGTCATTGGCCTTGGCCACACCATGCCGGCCTTCCCTATGCGGCAACCAAAATGAAGGTGTGCGACGATCAACGGCCACCCTTCCATCCTAGATGCAAATCCTAGCCGTCCAAGGTCTCCAAACAACGCATGGTATCCTTTGGCCCAAAACCCTAGTTTTGGCCACCCCAAACCGCGCCAAGGCATGCCATCCCACATGTGACAATTGCATGCCAACCACCTTGTCGCTCCATACCATGCCGGCCTTCTCCATGCGGCTACCAAAACGAAGGCGTGCGACGATCAACGTCCACCCTTCCATCCTAGATGCAAATCCTAGCCGTCCAAGGTCGCCAAACAAAGCATGGTAACCTTTGGCCCAAAACCCTAGTTTTGGCCACGCCAAACCGCGCCAAGGCATGCCATGCCACATGTGCCAATGGCATGCCAACCACTTTGTCGCGCCATACCATGCCGGCCTTTCCTATGCGTCTACCAAGACGAAGGCCTGCAACAATCAACGACCACTTTTTCATCTAAGATGCAGATCTTAGTCGTCCAAGGTTATCAGCTAACGCATGGCAACCTTTGGACCTAATTTAGTCGCGCCTAAACAAAGCAAAAACCCTAACTTTTGTCTGCGCCTAAACTGGGACATATTAAAGCCATACTGATCATACTTTCATGCAACTGGCTACCAAACGAAAGGTTGCAATAATCAACGGCTACCTTCCTCTTAAGATGCAAAATCTCGACCGTTGAAGATCACTGTTGATCCGGTAAGTCTCCCAAGCTCAACTTTCCAGACAACAACAACATGCTACATGTTTTCCACGAAAACACTCGAGAAATTAACACATGTCACAAACTGGGGGATACTCATTGGGTATTGGTTTGGCGGTTTACAGCGTGCGGCGTACACTACGCTCGTTATTAGAAAGTGTCATAAGGATGAGGCGGTTAGTAAATACAGGGAGTAATGGTGAAACGCTTTCTTTTATAGAACATCAATTCCAAGCGTTACCGGTTACCACCTCCTCCAATTTACTCACCTGTTTTCCATTTCTTAATGAGACCAGAGTATGTTTCACTTCGACTTGTATAAATAGGCATTACCTATTTCCACCGAACAACAAGTTCTGGTCAGGAGCATACAACACTCAGAAAACGTTTGCTAGATTTCCCATATGTTAGCTTCCCACTTTTTGATACAAGTCACAAAACAACTACTCTTCCAAAATCAACTATTCTGGTCTCAACGCTCTCTTCGCTTCCCTCCCCAAAACCAACCCTTCTCCTCCATTTTATGACCGAAGAAAGTCTGGAACGGCGATTTCTTGGTTTAGGCCGGACTTGTACAGATTGATCTCTCGAATCTAAAGTACTCCCTTGCAGTACATTGTATAGGGTTTAGATTTGTTTCTCACCCACATCACACGAAATTACCGAAACCAGCAGAAACTGTTTTCACCCTCAAACACAAACACAAGGAATAACTTGGATGGTACCAAAGACCAATATCCAAGGATCAATCAATGAAAATCAACAACCAAAGGTTGGATTACTATAATTGATGATCTAACGCACAACCTGTATTATTTCAATTATAAATATAAAACAATATAATGCGGAAACTGAAATAACACAAACACCAAAAATTTTGTTAACGAGGAAACCGCAAATGCAGAAAAACCCCGGGACCTAGTCCAGATTGAACACATATTGTATTAAGCCGCTACAGACACTAGCCTACTCCAAGCTAACTTCGGACTGGACTGTAGTTGAACCCCAATCAGTCTCCCACTGAACCAATGTACAGTTGTACTCCCTACGCCTCTGATCCCAGCACGATACTGCGCACTTGATTCCCTTAGCTGATCTCACCCACAACTAAGAGTTGCTACGATCCAAAATCGCAGGCTTTAACAATAAACAAATCTGTCTCACACAGACAAGTCTTTCAAAGGATCAATCTGTCTCCAACAAAAAAAACCTAAAGTTTTTGTTCCGTCTTTTGATAATAATCAAGGTGAACAGGAACCAATTGATAATCCGGTCTTATACTCCCGAAGAACAGCCTAGATAAATCAATCACCTCACAACAATCTTAATCGTATGGTAGCGAAACAAGGTGTTGCGGAATCACAAACAATGAGACGAAGATGTTTGTGACTACTTTTTATATCTTGCCTATCAGAGATATTAATCTCAAGCCAATCAATATGATTGTACTCGTACGATAGAAGATGCAAGATCAGATCACACAACTACGATAAAAGTAGTATCGGTCTGGCTTCACAATCCCAATGAAGTCTTTAAGTCGTTAACCTGGTTTTAGAAGAAGAAAACCAAAGGTTAAATGAGAAACGACTCTAGCACGCAAACTAGTATCACACGTGAGGTGTGGAGATTAGTTTTGCAGAGTTGCTAGATGTCCTTTTATATAGTCTTTCAAATCAAGGTTTCGCCTTGGTCACAAAGCAAACAATATCCACCGTTAGATGAAAACCTGATTTATATTCAAGATAATATTTCTCAACCGTTAGATCGAAAACTTAGCTTGTTATACACAAATGAAATGTACGCTTCTAGGTTTGTTAACCGTACCCAAACGTGTACATTGTTGGTTCAACAATAGTTAACCAAAAGGTTAGCCATATGAGCATTTCATACCAACCATATTCTTCTTCACCATAACTAGTTCAAGTGACTCAAATGGACTAGTTAGAGAGTTGTTCAATTGCAAGGAAATCTTATGTACTACACAAGACACAATTGAAGCAAAGATGATTTGATTCACTGGAATCGGTTCATGAACTTTATAGCCACGGTTTGCAAATTGCATTCCTTAGTCTTTATAAGTTTAAGTTTAGAAATCATCTTCAGATATATATAACCTTCTTAAGTTCGTACACTAGGTTCGCGGACTTAAGCAACCATGCAGAGTTCACAAACTCCAGCAGAAAATCTCGGCAAAGACTTTCCGCCGGTTCGCGAACTGGGTTCGCGGACGCTGCTAGTTTGTCAACTCCAGCAGAATTTCTCGGGATGAGAAGTTCGGCAGTTTGCGGACTTGGCAACAAGCCATTCTTCCGATTTCTCTAGATCAACAAAGTTCGCAAGCTTTGGTTCAAGGAATAGGACTTATGCACATATGTGTTTCCACAACAATACTTATGTCCATCATTGGTTATGTAATCTAAACTCTCATTCCAACCATTGAAACATTCTTAGAGGACGTTATATAGTTGTTACACCATTTCTCGTCAAAGCAATTTTCAAAGTGATTGAAACATATCATGACTTTCGTCACTAGGTAAAGATAAACATGGTCGAAGCGAAACGCTTACCAACACATATTTCAAGATATAGATAGGCAAGGCATACTCGGCTCGAAATACCAAATGTGTATAATCTAAGTCTATATATAGCATACGACTTTTTGTCTCAAAAAGTAGGAAATAGAGTAGATATAATTTTGAGTGACATATAAGTTCAAGTATTCACATACCTTTTTGTTGACAAGTTCCACCGGTTCCTTGAGTAGTTCTTCTTCTTGTATGACGAATCGCCATAAAGTCCTTGAGCTCAACTACACTTTCTATCCTAGTTTGAGACTTAGCTATAGTAGACTAGAAATCAAGACTTATAGTTTTGATCACTAACATTGACAAACATGCTTGAGATAGCAACGCATGCAAGTTCGACCGAGCAATGCTCTAACAATCTCCCCCTTTGTCAATTTTAGTGACAAAACTATCAATACATATGGAATACAAAAAAGATAAAGAAACTTTAGTAGCTCCTATTCCACATGTCTAATCTTCAACATTCCTCGAAATCTTCGTCACTTCCAAGTATTCCAATTATCCCAAAGGTTGTAAGTTTAGCATCGCCGTTGTTGAAGATCCGTAGTTATAACAATGAGAAAGCATCGGTCTCGATCATTGTTATACAGTGTCATAGTATTATTACACAATGTCAAAGTCCAATTGTATCACAACTTCAACAATAATACTATGGTTATATGCATCACTCCCCCTTAGTCAATACTCCATCTCACATGGAAACCACTCCCCCTTACACAATGATCCGAAAACCATATGTATTTTTAGTGTGAACTACATATTAATTCTCTCCCTTTTTGTCAATAAAATTGGCAAAGGTACAAGAACCGGATCATAATGAAATTTCCGTAAGAGACATTTCATGACTAAAAGAAAAAAAGTACATACCATCTAATTTAGATGCAATCATATAGCTGAAGCTAATAGCATTTATCAAGGAGTTTAAAAGATACAAGATAACCCCTTTAAAATTCCACAGCCGCACACCCCTCAAGATATGATCATTAAGCACAAGTTCAAAAGAACTCTCCCCCATTTGATGTCATTCCCAAGGGAACAACAAGAGCGACCTTAATTTCAAAAGAAAAAAAAGGATTTTTATTGGACACTAAAAAACATGAGAATGATTTTCCATATCCAAAATCTCAATCAAATTAATCACAAGTAAACCCATGATTAATTTAATCGGAATACGCAATCAAATTAAACACAAAAGTGATCAACTTAATTGATTATGCTCGACATAAAAGAACTTACGGAGTATACGACACATACCCATCAAAAAATGAATAGTATAGTCGTTCATATACTCAACATAAGAGGTATCTTACGGAGTATGAAAATACTCAACTAGATTAATTACAAGAGAACCTATAATTAATCTAATTGGAATACACAATCAAACTAATTACAAAAGTAATCAATTTAATTGTCATTTGTTTTTCTCGACATAAAAAGACTTATGGAGCAATAACTAAATAACCAAACAAGATGATTAATTTAGTTCAAGAATGCTCGACATAAAGTACCTTATGGAACAACCAACAAAGCTAATAAAAAATAATCAACTTGGATGTATCGTGCTCAACATAAGATACATTACGGAGCCTCACAGTATTACATAAAATTTGGATCAGTGAAGGTCAATACTGTCGAATACACAAGGATTCATTCTTTCTTCCATCACTATTTGCATAACGATTTTTAATAGACATAATCCTTGAACACAAAAGATTTTAACCTATCTTCCATCAAAGAATTGACAATATAGGCTTAACTTTTGTATATGTCAAAAGTCTATTCATCCTTAAATCAATATATGAATACCGATCATGAACGACTTTACTTTTGAAAAAATATGGGACAACATAGTTCACGGACGTAAACACCAATATCCCATAATAAATTGCAAGATAACACATCATAAAGATTAAATACTTCAAACCATTATCCTCCAAATATTTTTAGAGTTTAATACCAATAAACCTAAAAAAGAACAAGAAGATGAAAAAATAATAGTTATGTGTAGTCACAATCATTGCTATTCAAAGCACTAGTTATTCCTCCATCTAAACCAAAAAGAAGACATACTAGGAAACATAAATAAAACAATCTAAAGAAAAACAAACTCCAGTGCTGTCCCGAACACGAACTAAAATCATATGGACGGTTCAGAATCCTCACGAGACAAGGGGTCTTTGAGCTTGTGATCAACATCATTCATTGCAACATCGGAGAGGTGATTCTCTTCGCGAAGATCATTGATGTAAGACTTTATGAAACCAGGGTCAACAGTAACCTTTTCCAACTCAGTTTTCAACGCATCAAGATATTTCAGAGTAGCAACGAGCTCATGTTTTGCTTCCCCAAAGTACTTAAGAAAGTCATGAACAACTTCAACACAAATCATATCATCCTTTTCAGCATCCTCATGAACATAGGAAAAATAACATGAAGCATTCAGATGATTAACATCTACAAGGGTTCTCTTCTTCTTGGACTCAACAAAAACTCCTTTGTCAAGGAATCCTCTTGCAAAACCACCATAGCAAGATGAAGAATAAGATATTCTTGACATCCCAAAAACCATCCTAGAGTATGCATACGTGACTTTTACAACTCAATAGGTAAGTATATAAGGGTTTCCTGAGGAAGGGATTTTAGGGTTTAAACATTTGACTCGTGCCAGAACATGGATAACCGTTCGAGTGCAACATTACCCAGAAAAGAAAGGCCCACAAACAAAACTTTTGCTACAAAAACAAGGTTTGAAAAACTCCACAGCACATAAAAGCACTTTTGAGCATAGTTGTAGCAAGAAACAAGATTCAAAAGAAGACTTCCTAATGACAATTTACAAACAATACTTTAAGCACAGTGAGTCTGCAAAAGTTTAGCTATGGACGATAAGAAGATAGCTCAACTTAACATACACAAATGCCAAAAGTATACCTGAATATTAACACATATTACTCAACAGGGTTTTTAAGAGTAATATCTTCAGCCCTTGTGATTAATTAGCACAAGTATGATCCACAAGCTCATCAAGAGATTTGTGTTTATGGTAAAGTCTCTTTTTCCTCCTGAATCTAGAGAGGGACTCCCTTTTATGTGAGAAATTATCATAAAACTTACAGTCATCAAAATACGAGACATGGTTTGAGTTCTTACCAGAAGAATTTTGGTTTGAGGAGAAGGACAACCTGTTGGCGAATTCTTTATACCCTTCAATTATCTTTTTCAGATTATCTCTCATTTCATCAATTTTTCTTCTTTCTTATGAACATCCTTTCTCAACAGGAGTAACGTTATTTCCAGAGGTAGCGACACAATCTTCCTTTAGATGATGTTTATTAAGACGTCTGTTTTGTACTTGTGTGTTCGAGGAACTCATTGAACTGACTTTCCTGGTAACATACACAGGGTAGTACGAGAACCAATTTGTTTAGTCATACGAATGTCAGTTACACCTTTAAGAATTAAATCTAAGGTGTGTTGAAGTTGAACCAAGGAGTTTTTCTTCAACCTAGAGGTTCCCTTTCGTTTAACAGAACTTTTTGTCTCACAGACAAGACATACTTTCTGATCATCAGAATGATTAGATAACACGGTCTTAATATCATCTTTAGAATATTTCTTCCCTCCATTTGATGTGCAACATCCTTGAGTGTTGGTGACTTCAGGCACATCCGTTTTCCTATAAAGGGCTTCCATTTTTTACTTCTGAGCATGAATCATCTTTAGATGTGTCAGAAGTACTTGGCATATTAGATTGATTTAAGCATCATTGAATAGAGAGATTACTCAAGCGATCGTCAATTTCCAAGGCATATCTTCTGAGGCTAGCTTCAAGAGACATACACGAAGAATGAGCTTCGGAATTACCTTTGGGTGTGTAATCTCTTATTACACCAAATATAACATTGACATGGTGCTTCAACCGATTGAATCTATCAGTTTGGATTCTAACAAGATTTAGAATCAATTCACTCTCTTCAGCCGAATGCCGTCCATTAATAGAGAAGCTCTCTTTTGAAGGGTAATCGGGATCACACATGTCAGTGTTTGTCTGTCTTGTCAGTACAAAATATTCATCTATAATCGAGATTGAGGAACCTTTCTCTTTAATAGAGTTAGACGAGATAGAACTTTTATTTCTGGTGACGCGTTTATCAGAGATACTACTCTTATCCATAGAGTTAGGTCGCTACAAACACCGACTTTTGAGGTCTTGAACGTGTTTGCCTTCTCTGATACCAATTGAATAAGCGGGGGTCTAACAACACCACCCAATATTTTGCTTAGAAATCTGTATGGACTAACTCCGAAATATTTTTTAGAGAATCAAATAGACATTCAGACTCAATCTAGGTAAAAGTATCTCAAGGAGTTAATATCTCTCTCTTGTTTTGATTTACTCGAGCTAATAGAAATCAGCGAGTCTTTAATCAAACACAAGGAATAACTTGGATGGTACCAAAGACCAATATCCAAGGATCAACCAATGACAATCAACAACCAAAGGTTGGATTACTCTAATTGATGATCTAATGCACAACCTGTATTATTTCAATTATAAAGATAAAACAATATAATGCGGAAACTGAAATAACACAGACACCAGAAATTTTGTTAACGAGGAAACCGCAAATGCAGAAAAACCCCGGGACCTAGTCCAGATTGAACACATACTGTATTAAGACGCTACAGACACTATCCTACTCCAAGATAACTTCGGACTGGACTGTAGTTGAACCCCAATCAGTCTCCCACTGATCTAAGGTACAGTTGTACTCCCTACGCCTCTGATCCCAGCAGGATACTGCGCACTTGATTCCCTTAGTTGATCTCACCCACAACTAAGAGTTGCGACGACCCAAAATCGCAGACTTTAACAATAAACAAATCTGTCTCACACAGACAAGTCTATCAAATGATCAATCTGTCTCCCACAGAAAAATCCTAAAGTTTTTGTTCCGTCTTTTGATAATAATCAAGGTGAACAGGAACCAATTGATAATCTGGTCTTATATTCCCGAAGAACAGCCTAGATAAATCAATCACCTCACAACAATCTTAATCGTATGGTAGCGAAACAAGATGTTGCGGAATCACAAACAATGAGACGAAGATGTTTGTGACTACTTTTTATATCTTGCCTATCGTAGATATTAATCTCAAGCCAATCAATCTGATTGTACTCGTACGATATAAGATGCAAGATCAGATCACACAACTACGATAAAAGTAGTATCGGTCTGGCTTCACAATACCAATGAAGTCTTTAAGTCGTTAACCTGGTTTTAGAAGAAGAAAACCAAAGGTTAAAGGAGAAACGACTCTAGCATGCAAACTAGTATCACACGTGAGGTGTGGGGATTATTTTTGCAGAGTTGCTAGATGTCCCCTTATATAGTCTTTCAAATCATGTTTTTGCCTTGGTCACAAAACAAATTAGATGAAAACCTGATTTAGATTCAAGATAATATTTCTCAACCGTTAGATCGAAAACTTAGCTTGTTATACACAAATGAAATGTACGCTTCTAGGTTTGTTAACCGTACCCAAACGTGTACATTGTTGGTTCAACAATAGTTAACCAAAAGGTTAGCCATATGAGCATTTCATACCAACCATATTCTTCTTCACTATAACTAGTTCAAGTGACTCAAATGAACTAGTTAGAGAGTTGTTCAATTGCAAGGAAATCTTATGCACTACACAAGACACAATTGAAGCAAAGATGATTTGATTCACTTGAATCGGTTCATGAACTTTAATCCACGGTTTGCAAATTGCATTCCTTATTCTTTATAAGTTTAAGTTCATAAATCATCTTCAGATATATAACCTTTTTAAGTTCGCACACTAGGTTCGCGGAAATAAGCAATCATGCAGAGTTTACAAACTCCAACAGAAAATCTCGGCAAAGACTTTCCGTCGGTTCGCGGACGCAGCTAGTTTGTCAACTCCAGCAGAATTTCTCGGGATGAGAAGTTCGGCGATTCACGGACTGAGTTCGCGGACTCGGAAACAAGCCATTCTTCTGATTTCTCTTGATCAACAAAGTTCGCAAACTTTGGTTCAAGGAATATGACTTATGCGCATATGTGTTTCCACAATAATACTTATGTCCATCATTGGTTATGTAATCTAAAATCTCATTCCAACCATTGAAATATTCTTAGAGGACATTATATAGTTGTTACACCATTTCTCGTCAAAGAAATTTTCAAAGTGATTGAAACATATCATGACTTTCGTCACTAGGTAAAGATAAACATGGTCGAAACGAAATGCTTACCAACACATATTTCGAGATATAGATAGGCGAGGTATACTCAGCTCGAAATGCCAAATGTGTATAATCTAAGTCTATATATAGCATACGACTTTTTGTCTCAAGAAGTAGGAGATAGAGTGATAGACTTTAGAGTGACAGATAAGTTCAAGTATTCACATATCTTTTTGTCGAGAAGTTCCACCGGTTCCTTGAGTAGTTCTTCTTCTTGTATGATGAATCGCCATGAAGTCCTTGATCTCAACTACACTTTCTATCCTAGTCCGAGACTTAGCTATAGTAGACTAGAAATCAAGACTTATAATTATGATCACTAACATTGACAAACATGCTTGAGATAGCAATGCATGCGAGTTCGACCGAGCAATGCTCTAACACTATCACTTTATTGAAGTTTCCCCCACACTTAGTCCTTTCTACACTCGTAATTGGATAGAGAACATAAAATTCAGGAACTTTAAAAGGTTCTTCAGCTTGGTGAACCTGCACAATACTAGAATCAAATACATCAAGTGGTGGATACTTAATAATCCATTAAAACTTTAGAAGCGCACAACTCCAATCCTAATTGAGGTATTTTCCTAAAAGCTGGGTTAACAACTCTTTGAGAAGATACTTCAATTGGATGGAAATGATCAATAGATATAGAATTACGCAAAGGATTAGACAAACCTTGTATTGGATCCTCATTTTTTTTATCTCTAGTTAATTATTTACCTCAAGTATCTCGTGGTCCTCTATCGAACTTTTAATTTCTGCTTCAACCGAAATCTCAGCATCATTATATTCCAAGAAAAGATCAATTGGATCTTCCACAACTTCAATCAATTAGGTTTCACTCCCAATCTCTATCTCTTCAATACTCTCATCATCTGAATCGGAATCCTCTTCAAAATCGTCATTATCGCAACGACGTTGGAATTCCATTTCTATGACCCTGTCAATTTCATCAAGAGTATTTTATGATGCACCCGCTTCTTCCAATTGGTTGTACTGCGCATAGAGTTTTCCAACATTAATACGCTTTCCACCATTAATAGAGTTGCTAGTATGTATCTCCTCTTTTGGAAAGAGTGAAGGAAAAGCACGATGAAGAGGAGTATATTCCAAATTCGTTGTATGCACATTACTAGAAAACAATTGATCACAAACATAACTATCCTCCCTTCCCTTTGATTTCTCACTTACATACCCGTCATAAGGTTGTTGATATGTATGAGAGTATCCATAAGGCTCCGTAGGGTATGGTTGGTAGTTTTTATATGAATGAGATTGAAAACCATATTGCTTACCACTGTAATATGATGATTGTTCTTGTGCTCTGTACATGTTATTTCCGTAAGGAAACATGACGACTCACAAGAAATAGAAAATCAAAACAAAAAATAAAAACAAGCTAAAACAAGAAACAAATCAATTAGCAACTGCTCCCCAGCAGCTGCGCCAAAATTTGATGTGTGTCGTAACCACAACAAATTATTCGATATATTTCCACTAATCAAATAAATAATATAGCGGTAGTAAGGATCGTTCCCACAGAGATATGTGTAATTGATATGTTATTTAGTTCAGCAAATTAATAAAAAACAAGGGGGATTGTTGAATAATTAAAATAATAATAAACAATAAGATGAAAAGATGATTAGGAGTCATTCGCCGTTACCAAACGTTGACTTGCATAGTATACTCGTTTACCTTCCGTTAGAACCATTCATCACCAACCGTAGGAAAACAGCTAGATCAGTGTTATCCCCAAAACTCCTTCTATCACTGGATAAGGAATTTCTCGACTACCAGATTCTATTCAACGAACCACCAAGTAGTATATCACTCAAGGTGTAATCCAATCGAACGCTTTAAGCTTTGTGAATTTAGGTTGATCCCAGTAGTTGAACTCTTAGATCAAGGTCCACTTTCTGATGTTATCTTCACTCGCAAATGCTCCACAGAATCCCTCTGCAAGGTCTCGCGATGTCTGCTTGTGTAGAGAGTCAATCGACGATTACTTATCTCATAACTTCTACTAGCAATAGAACAATCAAAAGACTAATCTAGTATGCATCCCAAATCAATCTAAGAATCATTCATAAACCCTAAATATAGAAAAGACAAACGATGATGATAAAAACTCTGAATAAACTTGTATAATAATAAATCTTCACGTCTAGAACATTGAATTCATCCTTAATCAACAAAGGTTTAGCAACTCATGATTACACAATTACCCGGTTTCCCGGGTAAACCCTAGGTTTTTAATGAAGAACAAAAGTATAGTGTGAGATATGATATATTTGTTTTGGCCTTGTATGTCTTCTTTTATAGCCTTCAATGCTTTTCCTACAAGTCTCCTCTCTTCTAAGGTTAGGAAACCCATTGGGATCAAGTTTCCTTGATTTGGAAGTCAAAATACGTCAAAAGGGACCCCATGGGTCTATCTCAGTCGGCATTGTCGAATACCCCAAAGTAACGCCGAAAGTTGGGGTCGAAAATACACCTTTTCTTCCCGAAATATGGTTACTTTCGTTATTGCTTTAGCAATGCCGAAAGTGGTGTTGTAGATTGCCATTTTTCGTCTCGACTGTTTTGGCCGTAACTTCTTCGTCCGAACTCGGAATTACCTCATTCTTTCATCGTTCTCTTTAAAAATTGAATTGGTTATAAGAAATCCTTAATTTGGATGATTATATCTTGGCCTTCTAGTCCTTGTTATCATCTTGTGCATTCTTTGCTCCTTTTCGTCGCATTTCTTCCACTTCCTTTGGCTCTAAACACTTGGACCTTTGGAGAACTCCACTTTATAGTTATTTTGCATACTTTTCCATTGACTTTGAATGATTCACCTCAATAAACAAATAAAATGGAAAACAAGAGTAATACAAGGATAATATGCAAGAAATCTAACAAAAACAAGCATGGAATAATCACTAAAATCATGTGAATTATGCACTTATCAAATTGCATCATTATGCATAACATGGTTATTGAGGAAACCAGACGTGACCCAACCTAGACTAGTTTTCCATACGAAGATTTGAGGCCGAGGCTTGTGGTGCATCATGGTCGTCCGGTAAGAGAATATAGGCTTGCCACCGACAGAATCCAAAAGGAGCAAGAGCCGATGAAAGGGGGCGTCAAAACCCGCAGAGGATGATAGGTGTTGTTTTTCAATTTCGTGTTGTTTATAATGTAGTGAGACTATATATCAATAAGTTAAGGCAACAATATTTAAATTAAACTTAACTACTAAATAAAAATTAAAACTAGCTACATCTAGTCAAGGTGGCATTCATCTTCATCTTCTTCCGAGGCATCATCGGCATTGACATTCTCATTCTCATAGGTTGTCCATGGACTTGTTTTTCCGCCTTATCCATTTCCCTAGTCCATACAACAAGTTTTTGTGCATTCATTGTTGAAATGTTCAAGTAAAGCAACTTGTTCATCTTAAAATCCCTGTAGTGTTGTTCTCGCGAAAGACGACTTTTTCGAAGTTGCCTTATCGCAATGTCACGTTCCATGCTTCCATCGTGTTCTACCTTCTTCTCGAATTCCTTGAACTCATTTGAACCTCCTTTTAATACTCTTTGGGGTGCATCTCTCGCTGATTTTCCATCTTTACGTCTCCCCATCTTGTTCTTTTGACGTTGGTGTTAACGTCCAGATTGATGTTGTGTTGTTACTGACTACTTGGAGACCCAGCATATATAGATCCATTTCCTTCCGGTGAGGAAGCAGGCCCACCATTTTGAAAATCCTTCGATACTGGACCATGTGGTGATCTTGCAGGCACTTGATTACCTTCCAAAAATTATGGATTAAACTTGTTAAGCACCTTCAGAATGTTGTAACAAGATTCGTGTTGGAAACCAGTTATGTGGGATGTTTGCCACTCTTCCTGACATTTTCGCTCCATATCTGGTTCAGTTTACCGCTTCTTTTGAAGCCCCACATTTGCATGATTATAGCTACGTATTCACTTATGTCTTTACTAATTACATGAAAACGATGAGACAGCCCGTCGGCATCACGACTATTGATGTTACCGGTTTCTTCACAAAATATTTTAAAAATCTTTCCATAAAAAATATTCTTTTTGTATGAGCAACCATTGATTTGATCTACTGTAAATAATACATAATTCCTACAAATTGGTTCGTCTTCATCCATCTTATACTTGATACCACGAATTCTAGTATCTCTTGCTTGAGATTGTTGTTGTGATCGTTGCGTTTTTGTTAGGATTGTTGTAAGGAGGATGCCATATTTTTTAGATTTGAAAGAAAAAATATATGATAGATTGGGATGGTATGAGGAGTTGTGTGTGAAATACAAGGAAAAAATGGTATTGAGATGATATGAAATTGATAAATTTAGAGATAAAGATGTAGAATGTGTGAATTTTAAGTTTGAATTTATAATAAAAAGAGTAAGAGTCGTCGGGTGGCTGGATTGAGATATAGTCGTTGGCGGATTAACAATAGCCGCTGGCGGGTTATCACAGTCCGCACGGTTTTTCTTCACCTGCCAGCAAGTTTACTTCGCCCACGAGGTTCTAAATGAGACGAGTGTCTCATGTTGCTTCCCAACGAACAACCCAACAAATTTGTTGGTTTAGCCATCTGTTTTTCACGTTTGTTGAGTCCATAGTGGGAGCTGAAGAAACTTCAAGTTTGTTCATTCCATAGGAATAACCCTTATGGCCTACGAGTCATGTATTTCGTTAAACCTCAAGAGAATATGTTTTAGTGAGTCGACCTGACAGAGTTTTTGTCTGTTGCATTCACGCGTAGTAACCTAGTAACCTACTAGAATTTATTTATTTTTTGCTGGGTCTCCTACTGAAAAACTTTGAATCACGTAGTCCGGATTCAAATATGTATTTATACAGATTTAACACATTATTTATTTGGATCTGACTTGCTATCTGAATTTGATTCAGCGCGATTCAGATGTCTGATCGTTTGTTTTTTACTTTTTCGATGTCTAATTCGAAATCTGACTTTGCTCATACATCTGACTTGGGACTATTTGAGTTGGGTATCATTTTGTACCTGACTTGCTAGACACATATCTGACTGGATACAAAAGTTTTTTTTTATAACTTTACTTGTTAGCGCACTGCTCGATCGAACTCGCAAGTTTTGCTATCTTAAGCTTGTTGATAATGTTAGATGCACAAAACTATATCTTGATTTCTAGTCTACTAAAATCAAGTCTTGGACTAGGATTAAAGTATGGTCATTGAGTATCATACATCACGGAATAACCCTCGAAGATTCAAGACTGAAGAACAAACAAAAACATTTGTGAGAACTTCATCAACAAAGAGGTATGTGAAGATCGAACCATCATATTTACTCACGACATTTACCATTCTATATTATGAGACTATGCCATATGATTTTAGAAGATTTAATATTGCAAAGAAGAATTTCGAGTCAAACTTATCTTGATAAATCTCTCGAAATATGATTCAAGCAATGGATGTTCTTAGATCCTTAACAATCTAGGTTAAGAGCATTTTTTCGTTCATGAACTATTTTTGCTTCAAGTTGATCATTTGGAATTTCCCAAGCAATTATATTTATTATATGTCTATGTCTATTGGGGATGTTTCAATGATATCATATGAATTCCGCGAACAAAAAAGGTACGCATACCCGATACACGAACCCTGGATCTGAGTTTCAGAATAAGGGGGAGGTACGCATACCCAGTACGTGTACCCCTGGATATGAGCTTGAAAACTTTCCAAGGGATGCATACCTATTAGGCGTACCCTTAAAGCCTGTGGTTTCTCCATAGGTATGCATACCCAGTGCGCATACTTACCCAGTTCCGATTTAAGCAGTGTTGATCTAAGACAACTTTGTTCACAAAATCTCATGAGCTTGTGGATCATGGTTTAAGTCTTCAGTGTTACTAAACACTATTTATGCTTGTGAGTTCAATATGCATACTTTCCAACATGAACCATCATTGTGTACAATTTCAGAACCCTCGACCATAATGCATATTCTTCGGTGTGATATCAATGCAGACTCCTCACATGCTTACATAGATTCCTAATAATAATCTCATTAAAAGTGAGAAAGTGTTTGCTTGGATCTCAAGTTATCTTAACTTGAATTCAAAGCTATCTAGAGCCTCGAAAATCTGTAAATAGAGAAACTCTTACAATATGATTTCTTAATCCCTTGCACTCTTGGGTCCTAGTTGCTAAGCTAGAGTCGTCCTCTATAACCTAGGTTATTCGTGAACTGCATTCTAGGTTACAACTTTGAAGAATTCAATTAATTTAGGGATTCGTGAATCCCGACCCGAGTATCTTTTGCCTGGTAGTTCTTGTATCCGGATATATTTTTTATTGATCTTTGAGGTTTTAGTAATCTCACATCGGGAACGAGGTAGATAAAAATCACAAAGTTCTCTTCGTCTCAGACTTTGTGATTCTTCAAGATAGATATCTAAACTCTTTTTTGATTTGTTTGGATTGTACTTGAGAGGTGGCTATTAATCCATGCTTCTAAACTAATTGAGGACGACTTTGTCTATTGCAAACACATTTTCAGACCTAAATTGAAAAATAAAAAGGGAAATCAAATAGGATTAGTTGTTGGAGGAAGATTTGTATCAGAAATCTTCACTGAGGTTGAAACAACTCTTAGGCTGTAAAAGATGTCAACTACAGGAATCAAGTGCGTAGAATCTTGCGAGGTTCAAGAGACATATATAAGGAACACGACTGCAGCTGAGTTGCTTAGAGGGTTAATTCGGTCTCAACTACATTCCAGTCCGAAGTCTGATAATAGGCTAGTGTCTGTAGCGGTTTAATACATTGTGGTGATCGAAGATGGACGAGGTCCCAGGGGTTTTCTACTGGTGTAGTTTTCCTCGTTAACAAAACTTATGGTGTCTTGTATTTTTCATTTTCCGTATTATATTGTTTTATCTTTATAATAGGAATAACACAACTAGTATGTAACCAATCAAGATAGTTTAAGTCCTTATTAATTGAGATAAAAAAACAAGACTCGTTCTCTTTGAATCCGCATATTGAAAGATAAATTGCAATTTCCAAGTTTCATACTTGTTAGAATTTAGATCCTCTTGATTTGGATACGACTAGATTGATCTTGGATATAAATTTATGAGATCATCCTAGAACTCATCTACACAATCAGGTTTACGGACTTCTAGTCTAAACTTATTGGTTGTGGAAAAGAAAAAGAAAAACTCTAAATATATATATTGTTCAAGGGTCTTTGCTTTATAACTACTTGCAATTGTATTGGGATTTGTCCATACAGGTTGCCGAACGAGAAATTTGGTAGTGTACTTGGTATCCTCACCTTTTCACTATTAACGAATAATTTTTCAGTCATACTTAACGAGTCAAATTCAGATGTAATGAGTCAGATCTGGATGACTCAGATCCATACGAGTCAGTTAAGTCAGTAAAAAAAAACTACTGGTAAGTTTTATCTGGATCCGGTAGGTTTATATATAATTTCGTAAAAGATTCACTGATTTCTATGGATACTTAGCTTTGGATTATAATTGATTGAGTTTGGATTAATTTAGATTTATAGGGATTCAAACAAATTTTCGACCTGTAAAAAATTTATCAAAAATGAGACATTTGCCTTGAGCAAAAGTTTAATTCCAAAAAAAGTTTTTTTTTCTTTTTCTCCGTACTGCTCACAATTATTCATAAATTGAGCAGCAACAATAGTAGCTTGCCATTTATTTGCAACTTCGCGATCATGGTGTTTTCTTAGAATAAGTTGTTTTGAATCTTCTTCATCAACTGAAGAAGGTTCCGAAGATGAAGAATCACACCTTTTCTTCAGGTGAAAATTCATCTGATCAATATTCTTTGCAAAGAAAATTATACAAGCCAAACTAGTATTATATGTGCTTATGTTTCATATCGAAATGGAGGTGTTGTTCTAAAGATAGTGAAACAAGATTTACATATACCAAATATTTATTACACTAAGTGTGACGAATATTTAACAACTCATTTTCAGTATTTGCATATACCAACTCATTTTTTTATGATGACGTCCTTCGCCACAAAAATCTTGTAGATGGTATGAAACACTACGATACGGAGCCAAAATTGTCGACGATTTGCAAAGAAACGATCCACCCATAAGTATTTGCCCATTTATATTTATAGAGATTTTTTGTGGGGGAAATACATAATTCTTGCAGATGACTAAGATTGTTCGGTTATTACTCTTGCAAGATTGTTTGCCAAGTTCTTGTTGCTTGTGAACCATCGTGAGTTTCAAAGTAAAACTAATGTATCCAGTGCATTATAGGGTCTCTACAAATACATGTAAATATATCCATGATGAATAAGCTTACGGCACATATTTGATATAGTATGGTATTTATGATACAAAGGTTTATATCCAAGAAAAAAACTAAACCTTTGAATTAAGATCATAGTGTTACAAGAAATTGTCCCAAAGGATAATTTATATACGATTGGTGAAGTCGAATGCGGTTTGACATGTCGTTTTAATAAGGACTTAGATTGTTCAATATTCCACTTGGTAGAGTGGTGTATTCAAAATACTATCTAGGATCTATGCATAAGGATGTAGATAGATTGTTTGTCATATGTGGTATATTGTATTTCTTGAATCCAAGACTTTAATCTAGATTCCTTGGCACTGATATGTTGTAATCATAAGATCTAGAATCTAATAGATGTGACAAAATTAGTTTGGCTAAACCCTTTTAGTAAGGATTTTCCTTCGAAATAATCACATTGAATTCACTGTACATATGTGATTGTAACCTGAAAGTTATTTATTCACTGGTAATGGTATCCTCATCAACCACTAGCAATGGGTAAAAATAAGTTACTGATAAATGATTAGTTTTAACACTTGAAAAGATGAGGGTACCCAAATACACCACAATCTTTTATTTATCCACCTATAAGTCCTCTTACCGAAAGTGATCCTCTATGGACAAAGTCGAGACAATGAAACAAATCGGTATTCACACTTTGTATGATTGTCTACCGATACGAGATCGAGACAATATGACTACCAAAGTGTGATACTTGATAATAGGTTCGGACTTAACCAGACTCTATAGGATCACTATCAAGTATATCGGAGTTAGCGTTTGTGTATTTTACTTTTAATTATAATAAACAATTATAATTGCGGAAATAGAAAATTAAAAGACACGGCAAGATTTTGTTAACGAGGAAACTGCAAATGCGGAAAAATCCCGGGACCAAGTCCAGAATTGAATACTCTCAGAATTAAGCCGTTATACAAAATCTAAACCAACTTCGCATAGTTGAGACCAAGCAACTACCCCTAGTTCACTTAGTTTCCTCAGTATCCCTGCGCTTCTGACTTCGATGAATGCACGCATTGGAACAATTCCTTTGGATCGTATTCAAAGGAATAACAAATCTGTTTAGTAACAACTCTTTCGATTCTTTCAAGATAAAGATATCTCAAGTCATACGCAAAGGCTCTTCCGTTCAATCTAATAAACTCCTTTGCATGGTTAGATCAATCTATCCAATAACTACCAAAGTAGTCAAGTTTTGATTCGCACTCAATCCAAATAAATCTCAAAGAGATATATTGAGAATGCCGATCTCATGCAACTAATCAAACGAATAAATCCGATTCTAGTTGGATTCCATCCGATCAAGGTTTGTGCACACCAAAGATATGAGAACTAAATCTTATTCGTCTTCAAATCTTCTTTGATCTTCAATAAACACCTGCACAACACCACTTGAATCTCTTGTGATCAATCACACACAAAAAGGAGTTTGTTAACAATGGATTATCACAAGATGTATTTAGATCTACAAACAGTTCTAAAGATCTCGTCGATACTTCGATCTAGTTTGAGTGAATCTTATATCAGAAGAGAAGATTCTGAAGAATAAACAAACTAGGTGCATTCAAAGTTTCAACAACCGTTAGTCAATCAAATCAACCGAAAACTAATAACACTGCAATTATCTAGTTTCCTACCAACGGTACTCGTAGAGCTTCTTGATCCCAAAAAAGTCTTTAAACGAGCGGTCGTAAGAGATTTCACCTAATTAGGATACTTTCCTTTCCGATTAGACGGCTCCACCAGAAACAACAATAATAAAGTTTGCCTGGATCTTAGGATAGTTTGCTAGAAATGCAAATTTAGGTATTTATAGACCAAGGATGTTTAGAAACCAAGGAATTTCCAAAACAGAAAATATTCTCAAGATATGCAATGAATAGCAAAATTCGGTTTTCCTAATTCCAATAAATGTTTGTCCAAAATTTCCAAAATCTCTCAATATAAAATCTCTAATTATTAAATGCACATTACTAATTATTATTTTCTAGAGTTAAAAGATTCTCAATTTATTTCGGCACAGGATCTCCTTGAGCACTAAGGAATATCTTTGAACAATAAATGATAAGAGTTACTGTACGTGTTCAAAGTATGTTGACATCTCTTCACTGTAAATCCTTATTCCTTTTTACATGGATTTACATTATTGGAATCGGTTATAGCACACTTCCAAACAAGTTTAGAATTTGTTCACCTGTATTCCAAGATTACTATGTGTTTGATCGAAACACATACATGGGTTCAATCGGTTCTACCAATCACTCGGATCGGTTATACCTCAATATGGAAATACTTGTGTTTGGTCACACAAGTTACCAGGACCGGTTTACATCAGTTACCAGGACCGGCTACCATATTCTCATGATATTGCTTGTGATCAGTCTCACTAGTTACCAGGATCAGTTACACCAATTACCAGGACCGGTTACACCAATTACAAGGATCTATTACACAATACTCCGTGATCGGTCACACCAATTACTAGGATCGGTCACACCAATTATAAATATCGATCATACTATCTCATGATGATTACTTAGGATCAGTTACACTAATTAATAAAAACTAGTCATACCAAATCATAAGACATGCACTTGTGGTTAGTTGTACCAAGATACATAACAAAGTTACGGTCGGTTATACCATCTCACATATATTGGCAATCCAAAGATTTACAGTGAATAGCCGTACCAATAAGCCTAACGATTTCCCTTTCGATTCATAAAACAAGTTCATGAATCTACTTCCTTTAAACAAATGTAAAACATTGATTCCTAGGATGAAATATTCACCATAACCCATTCACATAATCTCAACAGTATATACAAGATAATGTCGATCTCATATCTACGAAGTTCAAAAGATAAGCGTTATACTTCAATTCCCTAATACTATGATCATACAAATATGACCACATTATATCACTAGAGTATTATGAAATATGTACAATATATACAGCTTCACATTTATGTTTACAATATAACACGACTTGGAAGATACGTTAGGAATGAAATAATTCAAATCAATATTACTAACCTCAAGATGAAGGATGATGTCGTTGTTGTAGTTCGCTTGTTCTTCACATTCTTCAGGTCTTCAGAGTAATACTTGTATGTATCAACATTCCTAGACTTTATAGTCTAACCTAAACGAAGTTGACTCTAGTTTACAATCAAGCGACTTTAGGTGAGTTTTGACACACTAAAATATGACAACCAAACTTGACATACCAACGCTTGGTGAGTTCAACCGAGCTATGCTCTAACAATACTTAAAATTTTGAATCCCAACAGTGCAAATTAGTATTATAGTAGAACCTCCATATATTAATAACATTTACATATTGATACAAAATCATAGTCTCGACTTGTAAAACATACATTTATCAACCTCCATATACTAATAACCCCTATAAATTAATAATTTGTGTGTTCCTGAGAGTAGTAATATATGGAGGTTCTATTGAAATGTCTTCTACCGTTATCAGTAGAGGCTGATTACTAGTCATAATGAAGTCCAGTTCTTGGTGAATAAGTTTTCAAAATGACATAAAACTGGAAGGATTTCACTTTTGTGAACACAGAAGTGGTGCCGCTTATCATAAAAATGAGGTTTCTCTTGGGATTGCTCAGGAAACGAGTTAATGATACATATTGATCTCTGTACCTTGGTGACTATTTTTATAGAGACGGAATTCAGAATAATAATAGACAAACTAGAAAAAAGAACACACTAGAAACCAGATCCGAATAAATATATCTTCTCTAGATTATGAACAAGAAAACTATTACAATTATCTCTTTGTTACGCTCATAATCTCTCTAGGTAAATAACCTTAAACTATTTGCTAAGTTTGCTTTTATAATAATTAATTGCCTCACAAACTTCTCCCAAGGTGATTTGTCTCACAAACCTCCCTCTCTAGGTATGTCTGTATCACAAAACCACACTATCTAGATATCTTAGCTATGAGCTAAACACCTTTATTTATAACTTTAACGGTTTCCCAAACCTTCTAGGAATCTATTTCCTTATCTAGGAATAATTCATTTTCCAAGGAATATTTCCCTTTCTAGGAATATTACCTTGTCTAGGAAGTAATTCCTTATCTTGGCATACTTCCTTACTTTGGTTTGGTTCCCAAACCTCCTACAAAATTATTTTCCTTCTATAGGAATACTGCCTTAAGTCAGTAATCCCTCCTAACTTACAATTTTATCCTCAATCCATCTTGAGGGTCACTAGTTCCCGAGGAGATTGGAAGATACACATGTATCAAGTAAGCATAAGGCCATAATATAGTTAAGCGACAATCAAACTCATTATTCTATGGGTATGGTGTTTCTGGTTGCGTCACAAGGAGTAGGTGGTCTAAAGCCAAGATCATCATTAACTTCGACATTATTTTGAGACATATACACTAAATAAAAGTTTAATCTTAGTGATACTATCATGTATGCAGAAAGACATCACATTACTCGTTTAAACTATTAACATACTTGTATTTAATCTAGTGGGAGATTATTGAATATCCTCGAATATTTAATATATAGATTAAATATATTTTAGTTATCTATGAATAGATACGTTCAAGAGATATAACCCAAGTTGGTTTGTGTAACTGATTTTGGTTTAACCTAAGAGGAGAGAATTAAGTTAGTTACAATCTGATTTAACTTGACTTTTCAAGTTAAAAGGTTCGACTGTTCAACACATATATATATGGATGTATTTCATTCATGTTACCATGAGACATAACTCTTCGGGATCTATAAAAGAATCCAAGTATACAAGACAACAACAATAGTAATTTCTTCTCTGATTACGGTGTTGTTATAGATAGAGTTCAAGGGTGATTTCTTGATACTGTTGATTGCCAATCACATGAAGACTTGTTATATCCTGACATGCAATAATTCTAATCGAGTGGGAGCAAATAACGTTTAAAAATAGCTTCTCTACACACCTCAAGTCTAATTGTTTCTTATTATATACCCTAAATTTTTAACATGGGCAAGAGAGAATGCCTTGACGGGTATTCAAATTTTTTATTAATGAGAGATGAGCATCAGTCAGATTGCAAGGAAAGGGATCTTGGACGAAGCAAGAAAGATAATTGGAGGTAACTAACCTTAGCTAAAGTATCTAGAATATCTGAGACATCAGATCCGCACGGTGAGGACACATAAGCAGGGTATTTTTTTGGTGTGAAAAAAAAAAGTAGATAAATAGGAGTCCAAATTTGTTCACACTCCTCTAACGAGTGTATATTTCACATATTTTTCTGATTGGTTGATTATTTAACTGATTGGATTATTTAACTGATTGCCCTATTACCCTTCATGTTTAGAATCACGGCCCTCATTACATAACTTCCTAAATTAAATCAAGGATACAGGTTGAAATGTGAAATATACACTCTTTAAGAAATGTGCACGAATTCGCACTCAGATAAATAGCTACAAAAATGCTATCTGTCTGTGGCTTTTTTACACGTAATATATTTATACCTTACCTATGTGTCTTCACCGTATTGGTCCATGACATTCAACTCAAGTCCCACCGCACTTTCGGACCAAGGGCTCAGATCTGTGACACACAAGGTGTAGAGATGTGTAGCAGCTTCAGTAGAGATACCTAACCTCAAGTAAACTAGTCACTTTATATCAGAACTCTACTGAATTTTTAAGTAACACTGCAGAATATAGTTGATTATGAATAAAAGGATTTACTATTCTCAAGAAAAATACACATATTGCACACTATTTCCGTAACTCAAATCAGTAACATATATCTCTTCAGCAACAACATAAATGACCAGTGGACTAGAACTATTCTTCAACAACAAAGCTTCTGAATCGAAACCCACTTGACCCAAGTGTTGTCGCGTGCATTCTCACCATAACCATTAGGCACACAAGGTCGACTACAATCCCACACCAAAATACACGTATAAAGAGAAAAATAGTAATCAGTTTAAAT
Source organism: Papaver somniferum (assembly GCF_003573695.1). Lineage (NCBI taxonomy): Eukaryota > Viridiplantae > Streptophyta > Magnoliopsida > Ranunculales > Papaveraceae > Papaver > Papaver somniferum. The sequence goes on along the minus strand of NC_039365.1, from coordinate 90,007,759 downwards.
CAGAAGAAATACGCAAATAAATCAAAAACAGTAGGATAAATGTCCCCAGACACACTTTTTGGTTTGTTTTTATCAGCAGTGAGAAAGTTGAGATGAGCTCCTTGCGGCCTGATCTGAAGCTGTAGCAAGTCCTTGTAACATTCGGACTATTTCTGTAGTGTCTTCCAAGTAGTACTTTGCTTTGCTCGGTTTTTGGCCAACCGTGCAAGCAAAAACTTCCGCTACAGGGGAGAGAGACGGGCCTTCCACCGCACTTGTTATGACTTCAAACATGTCCTCATCTGATCGATCGTCACCAATGCAAAGAACAAAGTCGGGTAGCATGCCCTTTCGTTGCATTGTTGATAGGAGACGTTCTGCTACCAGACCCTTGCTGACACCCTGAGCAAAAAGGGAATTTAGAGTTTTTAAGATATAAAGCAGAACACTCACCAATTAGTTCCAAGGTTAGGGCATACCTGAGGTTTAACTTCGACAATATGTTGGCCACTCTTGACAGAGACTGGCTCGTTCGCAAGAACACTTTCTAGGTGATCAAGTAGCTCCTTAGCCTGGCATGACCCAAAATCTGGATCTGCATACTGGTAGTGCCAAACAAGTGCACTCTCTTTGGTCTCTATAGTAGAACCATCAGTTGTTTCAGTGTACAACTTCATCACGGGCTCTGCAGTCTGTTTCCAGTCAAAGTCCGCCACATTCACACAAGTTTCCCAATCCTCGTCTTGGTTTAGCCTGGAGTGGGAGGAGAAACAACAAGTTTTTGACATAAGCATACAAAACTACAAATTTCGCAAACTAAAAGTGGGTGGTCTGGACACACACAGAATATCTGATTGCTGAGTAAAGTACCATAAAACGAGAAACGAGGTTACTGCATGCAATACAAGAACAAAAGACAAACAGTCCACTTTTTTACTTTTTAAGCAGATAAGAAAATTGCGTGTATACCTTGCCAAGTAACCATGTTCAGCTGCGATACCAAGCTTCTCACAAGATGAAAACCACTCAGTCAGAGTTGTCTTATCTCTCCCACTAACAAGGAAGACAACATTCTTCGGGTCCCTGCACAAACTGTTCAAGAAACCAATTGCCTCGGGATTCGGAGTTTTATTGATGGATGTCTGTGGCATCATAGTACCATCATAGTCTAACAGAATAGCTCGGTTTTTTGTTCTTTTATATGCAGAAACTATATTCTCAACTGAAAGCTTCCTGAAGTTCGGGTCAAGTGCGATAACTCTAAATCCTAAACCAAACCCAATTCCCCAACATCTTCTCCTCAAATGATCCCTGCATGCTCTCTCTAGATCCTGTAAGAAACTATGTGCCCAATACCCCACGTCGTGTGTGCTTACATATCTGTAGTGTTTTTCGTGACGTAACTGTTTCTCAGACTCAGGGACCCCCAAGGCAGAATCCATAGCTTCAGCCACAGCATCAATGTTCCATGGATTAACACGGATCGCTCCGCTCAGTGATGGAGAACATCCAATGAACTCTGACACCACCAACATACTCTTCTTCAGAGTGGATGGGTTTACTTGCAATGCGACATCTAGTTTCTCATTTCCATGTCGGCATATAATATATTCATAAGGTATGAGATTCATACCATCCCTCACTGCTGTAACAAGACAGCATTCAGCAATCATGTAATAAGAAATCCTCTCATAAAACGGAAGTGGGGTATCAATCAAAATCACTGGTTTATAACCAGGTCTCCCAAACTTCGCATTTATCCTCTCTGCAGTTGAGTAAGTCTCACTTTGAACCTCTTGGACATCTCGCCCTCTTCCTCTTGCTGGGTTTGCTATTTGAACCAACACAACCTTTCCCCTCCAGTGAGGGTGTTGCATGAGCAGTTGTTCCGTTGCGAGCAATTTCAAGCTGATCCCTTTAAAAATGTCCATATCATCAACTCCCAGCAACACAGTTTGACCTTTAAATGTATCCATTAGCTCAGCAACTCGTGATTCAGTCTCCGGAAGATTCATCACCGACCGAAGCTGACCCATGTGAATTCCTACAGGGAGAATTTTAATACTGACTGTTCGACCATAGTACTCAAGCTCTATGTAACCTCGTTTAGACTGATAAGCTAGGCCAAGCATTCTACTACAGCATGAAAGGAAGTGCCTGGCATAATCAAAAGTGTGGAAACCAATTAGATCAGAATTTAGTAGGGCTCGAAGAAGCTCATCCCGAACAGGAAGTGTCCTGTAGATTTCAGATGATGGGAACGGACTATGAAAGAAAAACCCAAGCTTCACCCTATTAAACCTCTTTCTCAAAAAGGTTGGTAGCACCATTAAATGGTAATCATGAACCCACACAAAATCGTCGTCAGGGTTGATTACTTCCATTACTTTATCCGCAAATATCTTGTTGACAGACACATAAGCTTGCCAGAGAGAACGATCAAACCGGCCACCAAGATCGGGTGAGAGAGGAAGCATGTAGTGAAACAAAGGCCACAAGTGCTGCTTGCAAAAACCATGGTAGAATCTAGTGAATAGGTCAGGTGGAAGAAATGCGGGAACACATTTAAAGGTCTCAAGCAAGGTTTGAGCAACATCATCTTGTTCACTCGGATCGATTTCCTCTCGTAAGCAACCTACATAGATCACTTCAACATCTTCTCCTAGACCATCTTTGAGCTGTAAAAGACCTCGTCCCAGCTGAAATTCCAACCCCCACCATCGGATCTTCGACGGGCGCATAGAGGAAGTTGGTTTCCAACTATGATCATTCGTTCCTGAGAGATTGAGGACGGAACATCTGAACTAACACTATTGCAATTATCATCATCCAGTTCAGAGATTATCCCTGCCACAGTCATGACTCTAGGAAGCCTCTTTCCAACACGGCCGAATGTTGAAGTATCCCCCGATGCAAGGTCCAAAAGGTTGGAATAAGACCTTGAAACCATTATGAATAATGTATGAAAAGCACCAAAAACAGGAAAGTTTATTCAAATGATTTCTTCTTTCCACCAATTCATACAATCAAGCCCTACCAAAACAAAAGAATAGATAAGAAAGCAGAAGAAAGACAATGAATTTCTAAGTTTCATTTAGATAAGAATTCAAAAAATTTATGAAGTGCTGCAATTACCAGTGATCTTGGTTGTAGCAACCAGAAAGAGCTTCTCAAGATCCTTGATCATTCATGATCTTTCCTACATCAACAATCAAAAGATCAAAGCTTTTCTAACCACAACAAATTACAGTTGAAAGACATAAACATGAAAAATTCAAGAGTTGTATGACTAATTAATATACAACACATGCAAATGAAAAATATGATGAAAATTTGATAAAAACCTCTTTAGATCCTTCCACAAGAAGCCATGGTATATAGAATCTCGAATATTAATTAGCAGCTAAACCAAACTGAAATCCTTAAATTTTAACCCTTTTACTAATTCAAGCTGAAAAAAGAAAACCCAAGTCTCGATTCCTCCTGTATAGAAGAATCAAAATGAAAATGTAATCAACATATGAAGATCAAGAAAAGTTTAACTAACACTGTACAACCGAAGTAGACCACAAATTAAATGACATAAATATACCAAAATACAAAAGACTTGCTACTACTTTTAAATCCATCTGATCAGCACAATTTAATGAAGAAAACCCCCAAGTGTCAAATTTAAGCAGTGCTAATAATAACAAAAAATAAAGAAATTAAGACACTTTCGAAAAAAATAAATGAAAAGCAAACATAGAAAGAACATTCACCCAAACTCAAGAAGTTTCATTTTTTGTAATAAATAAAAACCACTTTCTATCAAGTACTACTTGTTTTTAGTAATCAACAGATCGACACATGTGTTCTAAAAGAAAAAGTTACCTATAACAAACAAACATCATATATACTAAGGATGATGACTGAAAAAAAGAGTGAACTTGAGAGAGCTTACCCGGACACCATTGTGAGTACTGTTTGGGAAAGCAAACAAACATGAGAAAGAGCGATTTTTAATGAACACAACCTTTTCACTTGGGTTCTGGAGAAGGACTGAACTTTCACGCAAACAGTGGCATTCTCAAAGATTCTAAAGATCTGAATTTAAGAGTCTCACAATTGTATATACTTCGTTCTATTTCATTGAGTATTTATATTGTTTACATGAGAATGATTCAATTGAATCTGAACTACATGAACAAATATACAGGACAATTTACAACAGAAGACTAGGAATGGAAGACTAGGTTACAACAAAAGACTAGGACTTTACAACCAAATACGTCATATATGTAGCAACTGACTAAGACTAGGTTTTATGTGCCGGTGGTGTGTGCTGTTGCCGCACACTCCAAGTGTGGAAGCTATACACGTCTAATACCCCCCCTCAAGTTGGAGGTTGAGGATTATCTGAACAAAGACCCAACTTGCTAGCAAGTCGGTTAAAATGATGCACTCCTAGTGGTTTCGTGAAAAGATCAGCTAGTTGCAATGCTGATGACAGATGAGTAGGTTTGATAAGACCAGAAAGGAGTTTTTCACGAACGAAATAACAATCTATTTCAATGTGTTTAGTTCTTTCGTGAAAAACTGGATTTTCAGAAATATGAATAGCAGCCTGATTATCGCAATAAATTGGAATGGGTTGTTGAATAGTAATGCGAAGATCACTGAAAAGATAATGCAACCATTGCAGTTCGGAAGTAAGGCGCACAAGAGCACGATATTCTGCTTCAGCAGAAGATAGAGATATTGTGGGTTGTTTCTTAGACTTCCAAGAAATAGGACTATCTCCAAGCATGGTGAAATAACCCGTCGTGGATCGACGAGTGGTTGGACAGCCTGCCCAATCAGAGTCGGTATATCCCGAAAGTGACAAAGAGCTTGAGGCAGATAAGAAGATGCCATGACTAACCGTACCTTTAAGGTAACGAACGACACGATGAGCCGCATCTAAATGACCAGAGCATGGTTGCTGCATGAATTGACTTAGATAATTAACAGAATAAGTAATGTCAGGACGTGTCACCTGAAGATAAAGGAGACGACCAATTAGACGACGATAGATACTAGGGTCAGGCAGGAGATCCCCAGAAGTTGGAAGCAATTTTAAATGTTGTTCCATGGGAGATGGAGCAATCTTAGCTCCTAAAAGTCCAGAATCATTAACAATATCAAGAATATACTTTCGTTGACAAAGAAAAATACCTTTGGGAGAGCGCGATACTTCAATCCCCAAGAAATATTGCAAACGACCAAGGTTCTTGAGAGAGAATTGAGACTCAAGTTTATGTTTTAGGTTCTGAATTGCAGAGTCACTATTACCTGTGATAATAATATCATCAACATAAACTAAAACGTAAATAGATACTGATCCAGAATGAAATGTAAAAAGAGAGTCGTCAGCACGAGATTGTGTGAAACCTTCATTGAGTAAAGCTGTAGAAAACTTGGAGAAACATTGGCGAGAGGCCTGCTTAAGGCCATATAAAGATTTATTTAATTTGTAGACACGATGATCACCCTTTTTCTGAAAACCAGGAGGAATTTTCATATAAATATCTTCAAGAAGATCACCCTGTAAAAAAGCATTATTAACATCCAGTTGATGAAGAGGCCAATTATAAATAGCCGCAATAGATAAAAGAACACGAACAGTGACCAATTTAGCTACCGGAGCAAAAGTGTCATGATAATCAATACCTTCTTGTTGCGTATAACCTTTAGCAACAAGACGTGCTTTACGACGTTCAATCGTGCCATCTGGGCGATATTTATTCTTAAAAACCCATTTGCAACCAATAGCAGTATTTCCAGGTGGAAGAGTAGTAGGAGTAAAAGTATCATTGTTTTCTAGAGCCGTATGTTCGTTGAATATGGCATCACGCCAAACTGGAATTTTAATGGCTTCAGTAAAATTTCGTGGTTCATCATTGGTAAGAACAGATGAAATGAAAGCACGATGTTGTGGAGTAAATTGATCAAAAGCAATATAATTAGCAAGAGGATAAGGAGTTGTAGACTTACACTCTTTAACTGAACATATATAGTCCTTCAAATGGGAAGGCCGATTATGCTCTCTGGCTGAGCGACGTAAAGGCACATCAGGTCTAGTAACAGGAACCGAAGCTACTGGTAGAACTTCAGCAGTGGTCACACTTGGTAGAGAAGATGTCGGAGAAGCAGCGCTGGATGACGAGGCAACTGCAGATGGCAGTGACGTAGTGTGGGTATGCTGAGAAGAAGGTTGAGGAGAACAGTCCAATGAGGTAGATGGATTAGGATATGGCTGTTGTAATTCTGAACCAGAATCTGAAGCATCATAAAAAAATTCTTCCTGAACAACAGGAGTAAAAACATCAGTAGTGGTAACCTGGGCATCCTTAAAAGGAAAGAGATGCTCATGAAAGATAACATCACGAGACACAAACGTGGATTTAGTGGAAAGGTCTAGTATAATATAACCCTTGTGATTATATGGGTAACCAAGAAATATTCCCGGTGTAGCTCGTGGATCAAATTTATTAGTAATCTTAGTATTGCGCGCATAACAAAGACAACCAAAAATACGAAGAGAACGATAGTCAGGTTTCGTACCTAACAAGACTTCGTGAGGAGACTTTTTAGAAAGTACTGGAGTTGGCATTTTATTAATGAGATAGGTTGCTGTTAAAATGCACTCACCCCAGTATGTGATAGGTAGATTTGCCTAGAAACGAAGAGCCCTAGCAACAGTTAAGAGATGACGATGTTTCCTTTCAACTACTCCATTTTGTTGTGGAGTGTAGATACAACTGCGCTGATGATGAATACCATTTTCATGAATCCATGCCTGAAATTCTCGAGATAAAAATTCAGTGCCATTATCGGATTGAATACGCTGTAAGATAGGTAAAAAAGGTAGTGAAGTACCTGTAGAGATGATGTTAAGTTGCTTAGAATACTGAGTCACAACATGACGAGCAAAAAACTTGAGAAATTTGCAAGTTTCACTCTTGGTATGCATAAGATATACCCAAGTACACCTAGAAAAATCATCTACAATGGTGAGAAAATATTGTGCACCAGTCAAAGAAGGGGTGGAAAATGGTCCCCATATGTCACAGTGAATAAGTTCAAAACAACGAGAAGAAGAAATACGATTTTTATTAAAAGACAACCGAGTCTGCTTAGCCAATGGGCATACATCACATGAATGGGAAAAATTTGACTGAATATAGTCATACGAATTACATAAATAACGAAACCGATCTAAGCTAGGATGCCCAAGTCGACAATGCCATATGTCGAAGGCTGTTTTATTGTTAAAAAGAACTGTAGGGGGTGCCGATGGACATGTAGCAGCTCGTAATTGATATAAACCTGCTGTAAGCTTACCCTGACCAATCACTTTGGTCGTGAGCAGGTCCTGAAACATGAAGGAATCGTGAGTAAGAACAACTACACAATTCAGAGAACGAGTGAGTTGACTGACAGATAAGAGATTAAATTTAAAATTTGGGATATGGTGAACATTAGACAGTTTCAAAGTAGGTGAAAAACCACTTCACCAATGTGTTTGACAGTGGATAGAGTACCATCAGGAAGTTGCATTTGAATCAAAGATGTAACAGGAGAATATGAAGTGAAATAAGACAAAGAATTACAAATGTGATGAGTAGCACCACTATCAACAAACCAAGGTTCAAAGCAAAAGAATTAAGTAACTTACCAGCAAAATTGACCCGTGGCTCAATTGGAGTATCTGCAGACGTATTGATGAGCGCTAACAAGCGAGAATACTGCTCAGCTGAAAAAAAGGGAAGCAGGCTGATTGGTAATGTGATTCGGAAGGAGCAGCGATAGTATTGGCAGCAACCGGCTGTGATGTAGAGGAAGATGGGAAACCGTGAAGACGATAGCAGCGATCCCTGACATGTCCATGGCGGTTACAAAAATCACAATGAGGTCTTGGCCTTTTGTTGTGACTTGCAGATCGATTAGCAGAAGACGGTGCAGCAAAGCGATTCGTGTTGAGAGCAGCCGACTCGATGTTAGGAAGAGGACTCGAGGTGATATGTTGTTGTTCCTCCTCCTGCTGCACCATATTGAAAATACGGAGTGCTGTTGGAAATGGATCCATTAAAAGGATCTGACTTCTGAGGTTTGAAAACTTGTCGTGCAAACCTTGAAGGAATTCCATGGCTCTGTCACGTTCCAATCTCTCAAGCAGCGACTTTCCAGCTCCACAGATGCACACCTCCGTGACAGCGACAAGGGAATCATATTGATCCCACAAGGTTTTGATTTTGGTATAGTACAGAGACACAAACATCGACTCTTGTCGAATCGCAGCAATAGCAGATTTTAAACGAAATAAGATAGGAGCATTAGATATGCAGAATCTCACCTGTAGATCCTTCCAGATTGCGTGAGAGGAAGGAGCATATAAACAGCTTGCCCTGATATCTGGTTGGCATGAATTAAGCAGCCAACTGCACACCAAATCGTCACAACGTTTCCAACACTGATAAGTCAGTTCATCAGTGGGAGGAGGAAGGGAGCCATCCACAAATCCAAGTTTTCCCTTAGCATTGAGAGCCTTGGTGATACCTCTTACCCATGATCCGTAATTATCACCTTGTAACAACGGAGAGAACAACACAGTAGCTGGGTTGTCGCTGGGATGAATTACGTATGGGTCCAAAGTTCTAGGGTTTCCTGAGTTTGAAGTGAATGGGATTTCTGTGGTTTGGTGATTGGGACTTTCAGGTGGTGTTTGAGAAACTGATTCAACCATTGTGAGATGATTTTTCAATGGAGATGAGAAATCAGAGAAATAGGATGCGGAAGGTGAAAAAAAAACTAAAAAAAAGAAAAAAAAACAACTAGGTCCTAGGATACCGATGGATCAACGATACCATCAAAGATTCTAAAGATCTGAATTTAAGAATCTCACAATTGTATATACTTCATTCTATTTCATTGAGTATTTATACTGTTTACATAAGAATGATTCAATTGAATCTGAACTACATGAACGAATATACAGGACAATTTACAACAGAAGACTAGGAATGGAAGACTAGGTTACAACAAAAGACTAGGACTTTACAACTAAATACGTCATATATGTAGCAACTGACTAAGACTAGGTTTTATGTGCCGGTGGTGTGTGTTGTTGCCGCACACTCCAAGTGTGGAAGCTATACACGTCTAATACATTCTCTATGCTTGTTTTTTCTTTTCAGACCAAAAAGCTTTTTGATTCCTTCACTCACTCATTCTCTCTCATCAGTCCCACTCACTCAGAGGGAAGGAACGGACAACAATGAACTGCGCCTATAACTTTAATCTAGCCACTTTCAAGTTTCAACCAGGGTTACTTTTGTTTTCCCTCTGTTTTTGCAGCAGGGCAACTGTTGGCTCAAATCTAGTCGGCTTCAGCTCATCTGCGTTGGCTTGTCTCGACATAAAGTGTGTCTGAACCATTGACTGTTTGTCAACAGTTATTGTTTTTGTGTGCGGTCGAGGACGATCCAACGGTTTATTTCGTGGAAAAACACATCATACCGAGTTTGCAATCATTGACACTGAGATGAATGCGAGAACTCTGGATGCTACAAAGATTGCTTATCAAATTGATGGTACGGTGGGACCTTGGCTGATTCAAGCCAACTAACAAAGGCTTTTCTGTTACCTACCACGTACCCAATTTAAAATCAAACAACCTACAAACTCGATCCCACCTCTCACTCTGAATAAAACTCGCACACCGATGAACTAAAGTCCCTGAAACTTTAATGAAATAAGGTATGCGAACTTGTTTGTAAATCATGGTATTATGTTCATGAATTGGTTTTTGTATAAGTACTTTGTACAACTACAAACTATTCATGAATATTTTTGTGAGATAGTGAACATTTGAACAACTCTCTTAAAGCACATTTAGATTCAATTGATTAGCTATGATGATTGATTGATCATCATATTTGATCTAGAAGTGTTAGATGAATATGGCTAAACTACAAGTGTTCATGTGGCTAACTTCGGTTAACTATTATTGAGCCAACGGTTATACACGTTTAGGTACGGTTCATCCATATCTAAATAAAAGTATATTTCATTTGTGTGCATCAAGCTAATACCATCTAACGGTGGAGATTGATTGATTATTTTCTAAACATACTTAGCTTGAATCTAAAATCAGGAGTTCATCTAACGGTGAGTATCAATTGCTTTGTTACTAAGTTATCTTAGCTTTGATTGTAAGCAACCCTAATTTGAAAGACTATATAAGGGAGAACTCTACCATCTGGGAAACCTAATCCCGACACTTTCGTGTCTCATAGTTGCAAACTAGAGTCGATTCTCCATTAACCTAGGGTTTTCCGAAACCATTATTAGGTTAACGAATTGAAGACTTCATTTGAGATTTGTCCAGATCCAACTATTTTCTATGTAGTTGTGTATTCTGATCTTACTTTTTCTATCTTATTGAGTTTAATATTCTCTAAGGTTTTCTCGTGATTTATCTCTGATAGGTAAGATATAAAAAGTAATCACAACAGTTCTTCGTCTCAGACACTTGTGATTCCGCAATAACTTCTTTTGTTAATCAATTAGGTTATTGTGAGGTGACTAATAATTCTAGGCTGCTCTTCGGGAGTATAAGACCGGATTATTAGTTGAGTTTCCTGTACACCTTGATCTTTATAAGTCTTTGACTTTGGGTCGTAACAACTCTTAGTTGTGGGTGAGATCAGCTAAGGGAATCAAGTGCGCAGAGTCCTGCTGGGATTCAAGAGACGTAAGGACGCAACTGTACCTTAATCGGTATGAGACTTGGTTAGGGCTCAACTACATTCCAGTCCGAAGTTAACTTGTAGTGGGCTAGAGTCTGTAGTGGTTTAATACAGTGTGGTGTTCAAATTTGGACTAGGTCCCGGGGTTTTTCTGCATTTGCGGTTTCCTTGTTAACAAAATTTCTGGTATCTGTGTTATTTCTTTCCCGTATTATATTTGTTTATATAATTGAAATATCACAAGTTGTGCGTAGTTCAATCATAGTTGATAAATCCGGCCTTGTTTGTTGGATATGACTTGATTGACACTCGGACATTGGTCTTTGGTACCATCCGAATTATTCTCATATCAATCAGTATCACAGATTTCTATCTAGTTGATTTACTGATTGTATTGAGAAAGAGAAAAAGCTCTTTGATATCTTTCTTGATTGAGTCTCACTTTTAAGTTGGTGTTCTCGGAATTATATTGGAGTTTTTTCCATACAGATTGCCGAACGAAATATTGTGTGTGGTTGTTATACCCACGTGTTTTTTCAATAATTTTCATGCATAAAGGTCGTGCCGACAGTAAGTGATTTTTATACTTTAGTTTCTTTTTATATTTGAGCACATAATTTAAAGTTCATGCCCATTTAAACGTTGACTTGTAAATCACAGAGTACATGGCATTAGTTTCTCATCACGGGAACCTTGATCTTCTTCTTAATTTTACCAGCTTCTCTTATTTCATTAACTTAAACTTAAAACCCTAAGATTTTCTATCACTAATTAGACGCATTCATCTAATCTAACTAGGACTACTAAACCTATATATTAACTAAGATGGAGGGAATTGATGATTATGGGGTAATAATGGTTGTGATTCAAGCACAGTCCGCATTGTCGTGTGATAATATGATGCCGACTGTATTTTAGATAGAGGGTACTTCAATTACTTCATAATTTTTATTTCTTTATAATTATCTCCCAATCTTGGGTTCTTATTAAAGGTTAACTAGTTACAAAGAGAAGATGAGACCTGCTCAAATTTTCTCCCATGGAACAAATCTGAGTAGGAAAACCTAGGCGGCGATTGTGTTTTTCAGTGAGTTTGTATATGAGAGTAAAATGAGATAAAAAAGGCAGTAAAAAAGGAAAACTTATTTACTATTTACTTCGCTAGAATTATACTCCATCTAGAAGTTTCATTTCCACATATTATTTCAAATATGGACAGTTCAACGTTGTCATATCGACTTGTACGAGCAAGTCAAGTGGGACTTGATAAAATTTCATATTTGATGGTTCATGTGGATAGGCAAACTCGATTTTGGAATAAAGTTTCTTGGGGATGATTTAATAGCCTCAGTTCAAATTGATCCGATCATCTATCCAACTTGATATGGCCGGCCAAGTCTTGGCCGACAACTAAAAATTTGTATACCATTAACCAACGGCTATATTATGGTTTTATTTATAGGAGTCACCTCTCATCCAATGATTAACACATACAACTAATATTTATTTTCTAGTTTCACAAGAACTCATCAAATTTCTTCAATTTATTACTTGATTTCAGTATTTCAATCAATTTTTTTTTGTATGGATATTAACGAGCAAATGCATATAAATGCAATAATATTTCTCTAATACCAAACAAGCGTTTACGAAGCATTTGCATCAAATCGATGAAAATCAGACGATGAAAGAATGATCACCAACACAATAATAAAACTATGGACATGGTAAATGCCCCGAGCTCTAGAACCAGTACTAGTATTGAGAAGAATATATACATGGAGATTCTGAGAGGAAGGCCACCAACAAATGATGCATGATTCTTTTATAGATATGTGGGTGTATTTTGATGAAGATTTCCAACATCGATTTTGCATTGCCACACCACCAGGTCATTAGGATTATTGGAGAGCTTTGTAGGGTAAACCCTAAATTCAACTACCAATTTGATGCGAGAAATATACCGGGACATAGTCTTGAATAAAATGTCACAACAACACTAAGGATTTTGTCTTATGGGTGTCCAGAAGATGTTGTGATGAGTATAATCATATGGAAAAAGAACATCATACCAAAATCTTAGTATGTTTTGCAACTATGTATTCAATATTTTGGTCAATGTTATTAACGACAACCAAAGCAAGATGATGTCGAACGAACTAAAATAAAATGCGCAAGATAAGCTTTCTCGGAATGTTGGGTAATCGTGATTGTACGCATTGGATGTGGTATGAATGTCCTTATGTTTGGGAAGGTCGGTATAAAAGCCACTACACCAAACCAATTTCTGCTCTGGGAGCGGCGACTTCATATATGACATGTTTTTTTTTTTCTTTTTTTACTTCCAAATTCAAATAATGATATTATTTATCATATATCGCCTTAGTTTGATGAACTGAAGTATGAAACTCTTTCAACTACAAATTTCACCGTCAACGGAAATAATTATAACATGGGATATTTTTTGGCAGACATAATTTATCCAGCGTGGTCAACTTTAGTTCAAGATTACACTAAGATACCTGAGGAAAACAATGATCGAAGGTACTTTAGCAACAAGCATATATGGAAAGGATGTCGTACGAGTATTTGAAATTTTGAAGAGGAAGTTCCACTTAATTTGTGGACCATGTCGTTCATTTAAATCATTAGAAATGATTAGGGTTGTGTTACCTGCATCATTTTCAATAATATGGTAATCGAGGAAATCTGACGCAAGTTGGACAAGTTATCCAAATACATATTTGAGGCGTGATGTTGGACCCCATCGTGGAATGCCTACAAGAGAGTATAAAATGGTGGAAAATATAGTTCACAATATAGGTTTATGAAAAAGCGGGGGTCTAAAAACCCATCCAATATTTCTTTTAGGCAATCTGTATGGACTAACTCCGATATATTTCCAAGAGAATCCACTAGACAGTCAGACTCAATCAAGGAAAATATATCCAAGAGTTATATCTCAATTTCTCAAATCAATCTGCAATCGAACAGATAGAAATCTGTGAGCTGGATTAATATGAGAAATAACTTGGATGGTACCAAAGACCAATATCCAAGCGTCAATCAGTTTCAATCAACAACTAAAGGTCGGATTCACCAATTGAATGAACTACGCACAACCTGTGATATTTCAATCACATAAAAATATAATGCGGAAAAGAAATAACACATACACCAGAAATTTTGTTAACGAGGAAACCGCAAATGCAGAAAATCCCTGAGACCTAGTCCAGATTTGAACACCGCACTGTATTAATCCGCTACAGACTTTAGCCTACTACAAGTTAACTTCAGACTAGAATGTAGTTGAACCATAACCAATCTCACACTGATTAAGGTACAATCGGGTTCCTTATGCCTCTTGAACCACGCCCGATTCTGCGCACATGATTCCCTTAGATGATTTCACCCACAACTAAGAGTTGCTACGACCCAAAGTAGAAGACTTGATAAACAAATATGTCTCATACAGAAAAGTATATTGAAATAGATAAATCTGCCTCCCACAAAAATACCTACGAGTTTTTGTTCCGTCTTTTGATAAATCAGGGTGAACATGAACCAATTTATACACCGGACTTATATTCCCGAAAAACAACATAGTAATATCAATCACATCACAATAATCTTAATTGTATGGAAGAGAAACAAGGTATTGTGGGATCACAACGATGAGATGAAGATGTTTGTGACTACTTTTTATCTTACCTATCAGAGATTAAATCTCGATCAAATCTTAGAGAAGATGGTACTCAATACGATATATCAAAGTAAGATCAGAACACACAACTACAAAGAAAATAGTTGGGTCTGGCTTCAGAATCCCAATGAAGTCTTTAAGTCGTTAACCTATAATGATTTTCGGAAAAACCTAGGTTAAAGGAGAATCAACTCTAGTCGCAACTAGTATCACACAGAGGTGTGGGGATTAGGTTTCCCAGTTGCTAGAGTTATCCCTTATATAGTCTTTAAATCGGGGTTTGCAATCAATGCTACCTTGGTAACAAAGCATTCAATATTCATCGTTAGATGAAAACCTGATTAGAGTCAAGCTAATATCTTTCAACCGTTAGATCGAGCTTAGCTTGTTATACACAAATGAAACATGACTTCATTTTGATATGAGTAACTGTACCTAAACGTGTGCACATAGTTGGCTCAACAATAGTTAACCAAAGTTAACCATATGAACACTTTCATATCAACCTTGTTCATCTTAATCACAACTAGTTCAAATGACTCAAATGAAATTGTTTATATTCTCATAGAAGTATACAAGATACAATTGAAGCAAAATTGATTTTGATTCACTCGAATCAATTCATGAACATTATAGACACGGTTTGAAAAAGATTGCATTCCTTATTATATAAATTTATTTGTTCATGAACAAACCGATTTTAGAACTTAACCCACTCAAGTATGCAAACGGGTACTCAAACCTAAGTAGTCATACTTGGTCTGGGTTCGCCAGTATGCGAACGGGTACGCATGCTGTCGTACATGACCAAACTCAGTTGAATTCCCGGACTTGAACTTTTAATCCTCTATGTATATGGGTATGCATACTAAGTTCCCGAACTTGGAATAACTTGCAACAGTTATCATACAAGTACGCATACTGTGTTGTATCCAATCAATGGTTAATCGTTTTAAACTCCATTTTAATCATTGAAATATTCTTAGAAAACGGGAATAGCTGTCTCACACAAACTATTAGCTTCAAAGAAATTTTCAAGTGATCGATAGATCAATACGAAACATTCTGAGTCTACATCAAATGATTGTCTCACACAAATCATGTAAGATGTTACCAGGCGATTTTCACATGATCATCTTTTGAATTTCGTCAAGAATAAAGATGAACTTGGTTAAAGTGAAAGCTTACCAACACATATTTCGAGATATATGTAAGCGAGTTAAACTCATCTCGAAATATCAGACGTGTATAATATATAGTCTATATAGCTATACGACTTTTGTCTCAATAGGAGATATAATAGAAATATACTTCTGAGTGATACATGAGCTCAAGTCTCCACATACCTTTTTTTGATGAAGTTCCACAAGCTCCCCTTAGTAGTTCTTCGTCTTCAATCGATGAACATCGTGAAGTCTAAAGCTCCACTACACCTTCTATCCTAATCCGAGACATATCAAGACTTATAGTTTTGGCAACTAAACTTGACAAACAAGCTTGAGATAGCAACGCTTGCGAGTTCGACCGATCAGTGCTCTAACAGTTTATATTTAAGACTAGGGGAATGCGCAAAATTGGGTTGAATGCGGAATAAGGTGCCCTCACAGGTTTTAGTTTTTTTTTACTTTTTAATTATCATTTCAATTAGTTTAGATCTCTTTGTGCAGTTTGAGTTGTGTAATAAACAATCCTTGAGACTGGAATTTTTAAGTATTACATTTGAAACAAACAAGCATTTTAAATTCAAAGTAAGGATAACATTGATATTAAAACTAACTATTACATCGGAAAGAAAATGAAATAACTAACTATATATTACATCAATTTAAAACTAATTAACTAAGTATTACATCCAAATTAAAACTAATAACTAAACCAGTGTAATGTCACCATCGATATCCTCATCTAAGGGGTCTTCCTAATCGGCATAAATGTCAATTGTTGTTGGGTGTTGTAGTCATGCCTTCTTTGCCTGAAGTTCATCAAATTCATCTTTCCATATTTGTAGTTGTGCATAATTCATCCTTGACGTGTTCATTCCGAGAATTCCTTTCATGTGCACATTAGGGAAATTTTTTCAACCGCTTTACGGCCTTTCTCTTTTTTGTAAGCCCTTTTCTTGCGCTCTACCATTTTAGCAATATTGTTTTTTGCTTGTTTATATAAAAGTATTGAATGTTTAATTCTGAAGTTGATCATTTTGCGACATCTTGATCTTGCTTTTTTTTTTTTTTTTTTTTTTTTTTTTTTTTTTTTTTTTTTTTTTTTTTTTGCTCTTTTGTAACGTGTTCCATAATATATTTATGCTTTTTCATTAACATTATAATTACCATATTAAGATCCGCCAGTGTTGGTTTGGGGGTCTAAGTTTGTTTCTTGTGAAGAATAAGGAGACACGGATTGTTGAGAAACATTTGTGATCTTGAATGGTGATTCATTTGATACTTGATATCTTGTCAATATATCATGGTTATATCACTTCAGCTTTTTAAGGATGTGGAAACATGCTTCGTGCTTGAAAACTCGTATTTCTTGTTTTTTTCCATTCCTCTCAAGTTTTTTATTGCTGCAGTTTGAAAATGTAAATTAGTTATTGTAACAAATATAAGAAATTTTAAAGCATCAACTAAAAAAATTCAAATATGACTTACCACATCGACTTCAGTTTCGCTGCTCATTTTGCATCATCATAACTACCCAATTATTCATGTCTTTGTTGATTATATTAAAATGACCTGACATTCCCAGCTATTCCCCCAAAGCGCATTATGTTATTGTTGAAAACTATTGATAGGACCAAGCTTAAAAATTATATAACCTCTGCAAATAGCTTTATCTTCATCCTGACTATAGTTTGGACCGTGAACTTTTGGTGCTGAAGCATTTTGTGTTTGTGATGAACTTGTTACTTTTTCTTTGGAAATTTTTTTCTTCATATTTAGACTCACAGAAAAATTTTGAGATTTTGGGTGTAGAAGATGTAATTTTTGAATTGAAAAGAGTTTAATTTATAGAGGAAGAAAATAGAATTGTTGGATGAACTAGCCGTCCTTTGCCAAAATTCAAACTTGATGAATTTGAATTTAAAATAATAGTAGTAAATTTCAAAATTGATGTCTAATGCTCGTTCAAGGATTGTCCGATCAACCAATATTGAGTCGCTTGACTCAAGTTAAGTCGATCAACTCAGCTTGAGACGACAGCTCTTTTGCGCCGCGCAATATGGAGCGGGAATGGGAAAATTTGCTCATTTGTGTAGCCCACGTTGTCCTTTATCTAAGGCATATTCCTATGCACATGCTAAAAAAAACCTGTATGGCATACCAGGTGGCATGGCAAATGAGTTGCGTCACTATGGGAAAACCACGGAGCGACAGAGTTTCTAGCGAACGATCTTGACAACATCACCAGTGATAAAGTCTTTATCGCCAGAGCTACCATGAATATTGCACGATATTAACTCTAGCGCAAGCGTTATAATTAATATCGCCAACGTTAGACTTTCTAACGCCTATAAATACCGCACCGTCCCATCTATCTGTAAGGACTCTTAAGCTCGTCAACGCTATTAGACTAGTCAAGAGACATATTAGACAATAGTATCACGATTAGTGTAACACGAACGTTAATTAATAGGAATTTATCTAACAACGACCTAGATACGAAACTAGTACCGTTGGATAGATCTTGAAAAGTTACTTGGATTAGACTACTCGAACGTGTCATTCGGTTACCGGACGAAGAAGATATCATCGGAACCGTGTGAAAGGCAAAATAAGCATTTGGTGTTTTAACCGACCTGGATGCCCTTATCATTTTGAGGTGTCCCATTAGCAAACCTTGACCTTATCTATAGCCAACTCGAGAGGATAATGATGATATTTTTCAATGATGTTGTAGTAATAAGTTCGTTGAGACTTGTGAAAGCAAAAGATTTTAGACTTATAAAACTTAAAAATAGAAAACTTATTGCAAAATTGATTTCAAGATATTAAAAGTAACCAAGACACTAGATTCCACTATTACACATGAATGAACGATACCAAATATGTTTCAAAACTCTAACTATCCTTTAAGTCCTTTATTTCTTAATTCACACATAATCAAACATATTCCCAAATATTAATTGTATTCCCTAAGAATAGACTATCAATCAATTAAACAAAGTATAATCTATCAAATTGAATCACAAGTAATTAAGAAAATTATGTGAACATTTAGAACTCCGCAAAAGCGATGATTGAATGAATTATAAATTGTAAATTAGAGAAAATAAAATTGTTACGAATCATTCATGCATAGATAGCTTCATCCATTGCCTTGGTTGCGCGAGAATTAGATCATCATCATGGAAACACGCTCAAAATTCATTTTTATTGCTCAAAGGGTGTTTACAAAGATGAAATGGGAGAAACAATGATAAAACAATGATTTTCTTTTCTCTCCCAAAAAACATTCCCAAATGTGCTCTCTAACTCTCTATTTATACACACAAATACACATCACTCAAATATATTCTTCCATAACTCCAAAATCTTCTTCTTTTTAATTAAAAATATCTTCAGAATTTTTCCTTCTCTTTATTCTATATATTTCTTTACTAAACCCATATCTTCTTTAATTCGCAGAATAAAATCCAAGATAAAATCTTCTAAGGATATCTTTCTTGTTTAATACAAGATAACTTCCTTTTTCTTCAAAACTTCATGTTTTTAAGGCAAGAAGATATTCTTATCTTAAAGATAATAAATCCTTTACCGTTGAAACCAAATTTCCCGCCAATTTTTTCTTTTCAAATCAAGGAAGTAGATGGAGCCCCCTTAACCAGTAATGGGGTGCAATTAGCAGTTGGTTCCCTGGGGTGCCCCTTATCAGTTAGGTGCCCCTTATCCAAAACTGAGAGTCCGAATAACATGTGTCCTCTGGGTGCCTATACCAACTTTTCGAGCCGAATTTTCCACAAATACCTACAAACACATAAAACACCATAATAAGTAGAAAATCGAGGACCAACAATACTGAAAATTGAGGACAATTTGGTCACAAAAATATGTCTATCAAATACCCCCAAACTTATTATTTGCTAGTCCTCGAGCAAATCTAATCTAGAAAAATAAAAATGACTACACTTAGCACGTGCAGCAAGCCGTTAAACCGCTAGGTGGCCCTAGCGGCGGAGTGTTGTCTCCGGAGAGTTTACCAGAGGTGTACCCACAAAACCTTTACTCCAGACCCTAGCTATCTACGCAGAACCTTGGAAGGCACTAAAGAATCTCCTTGGTTGGCATACAATCATTGACTATAGGAGGAAGTACCCTGATGCGAAATTCCAATTGATGTACACGAGTTTGCACTCAACATACTAAAATTCATATATAAGTGACAGAGCTCTACTCAGATAGTTTCTAGACATCATAATCAGAGTCAACCAATCACATGGAAAGATTAAGAGGATGGATAAAGAGAAAAATAGATGGTTCAAAGTGAACGGTGTTTCCCATATCTGTCTGAAGGCCTCTGCCAAGATGAACCTATCCTAATGGACTGAGATACCGGTCTGACTAATATCAACACAACTGGCATATACAAGGGGACCAGTGGTCGATAAACCTAACTCTAGGTCAACACAACTGGCATATACAAGGGCATCAGTGGTCGACTTTATTGATTTTATTCCGGTTGGTCTGATAGTCTGGTCTCAAACTTTTTTTTTTTTAGGTATCTCAATCACCCTATTTCACCCTAACAATGGTAACAACTTGAGTCGTGTGCCCCACCAAATCACTTAAGAAATAAAAACAGAAGGGATTAAGATTCAACGAGTTATGGCGAAACTACCATGTTTTTTTTTTAATTCTAACACCTGAGCTCTGTGCTTTTATGAATAGACTCTTTAGATGTTTCCATCTAATCAGATTGGTTCCTCAACTCCTAAAACCAAGATGTTCCCATCCACTTAGATTGGTTAGTGCCAACCTTAATAAGCATAAATTTCTAGGTTCTGGAGTTTATTTATTGCAACTAAAAGCTAACAAAAAGTTTCTTCCCCACCCCCAAACTTAAATCTAACATTGTCCTCAATGTTTCTAATGAAATAGCAATACCAAAAAGTAAGGTAACACGAGGAATCAGTAAAGAGAGAAGTCGAAAAGATAGTACATGGGTGAAGAGAGAAATCAAAAACAAATATACAACATACAATCGCCTCGATGGTCAATCAAGGGTAAACAGGGTCCTCTAGAGGGACCTCCTCAACATCACCTGTAGGATAGGACTCTAAAAAGGGTTTCAATCTCTGACCGTTAACCTTCGAAGAACTACTACCATCTGGTGTCTCGATCTCAACAGCTCCATGAGGAAAGACAGTGGGAACAATAAAAGGACCCGTCCACCGAGAACGTAACTTCCCAGGGAAAAGATGCAAGCGGGTATCATACAGAAGAACTTTTTGACATAGAGAAAATGAATTTATTAAAATATTCTTATCATGCACAAGTTTCATTTTGTTCTTATACTCCTTTGCACTATCGTAAGCATCTATACGAACCTCTTCCAACTCATTGAGCTGGAGTTTCCTATGGGCTCCTGCCTTGTCTAGTGAAAAATTTAGCTGCTTAACAGCCCAATATGTTATATGTTCTAATTCAACAGGTAAGTGACATGCCTTGCCATACACAAGTCGATAAGGTGACATTCCAATGGGGGTATTAAACGCAGTACGGTAAGCCCATAAGGCATTAGTAAGCCTAGACGAACAGTATTTCCGATTAGGATTAACTGTTTTCTCTAATATACACTTCTCCCTATTGGAAACCTCTACCTGACCACTAGTCTTTGGATGATATGGGGTAGCTACCTTGTGTGTAATACCATATTTCTTCATCAAAAGCCTAAAAGGTCCATTACAAAAGTGCGACCCTCCATCACTAATTATAGCTCGCGGTGTACCAAAACGTGTAAGTATATTATCTTTTAAGAACTCAATCACAACCGTATGGTCATTAGTCTTACACGCAACCGCCTCAATCCACTTAAAGACATAGTCTACAGCGACAAGGATGTATAAGTTACCAAAAGAATTAGGAAACGGACCCATAAAGTCAATACCCCACACATCAAAGACCTCAAAAACTAAAATAGGGTTCAAGGGCATCATGTTCCTACGGTAAATGGTTCCTAATTTTTGGCAACGTTCACAAGTAACACAGTAAATGTGGGAGTCTTTAAACAACGAAGACCAATAGAATCCACACTGCAATATCTTAGCAACAGTCTTCTTAGCACTAAAGTGACCCCCACAAGCATGATCATGACAAAAGGAAATAATATTGGACTTGTCACTCTCAGGTATACATCTCCTAATAATCTGGTCAGGACAATACTTAAATAAATAAGGATCATCCCAAAAGAAGTGCTTAACCTCGGCTAAAAACCTAGAACGATCTTGTTTACCCCAATGATGGGGCATTCGACCAGTAAAAAGATAATTCACTATATTCGCATACCAAGGTAATTGGGTAACAAAGAACAGTTGTTCATTAGGAAAGCTATCTCTTATAGGAAGGGGATCATCAGAGGAATCAACAACTAGCCTAGACAAGTGGTCTGCTACTACATTTTCGGCATCCTTTTTGTTTCTAATGTCTGGAGAAAACTCTTGCAACAAAAGGATCCATCTAATCAATCTAGGTTTAGTATCCTTCTTGGAAAGAAGATACTTCAAAGCAGCATGATCAGTAAAGATTATGACTTAGAACCTAAGAGGTAGGATCTAAACTTGTCTAAGGCAAACACAATAGCTAATAGTTCCTTCTCCGTAGTGGTATAGTTCAACTGGGCATCATTCAGAGTTTTGCTAGCATAGTAAATCACATGAAGTAACTTATTTTCTCGCTGACCTAGCACAACACCAATAGCATAATCTGAAGCATCACACATGATCTCAAAGGGTAGGTTCCAGTTGGGTGCCTGGACTATGGGGGCGGTAGTGAGTAAATTCTTAAGCTTCTCAAAAGCCTCTAAACAAGCATCATCAAAGACAAACTTAACGTCTTTTGCAAGCAAATTGCAAAGAGGTCTAGAAATTAAGCTAAAATCCTTAATGAATCGACGATAAAAACCTGCATGCCCTAAGAATGACCTAATATCTCTTACGGTTTTTGGGACCTGTAAAGTTTTAATAAGGTCAACTTTGGCTCTATCTACCTCTATACCCTTCGAAGATACGATATGCCCTAGAACAATTCCTGAACGAACCATGAAGTGACATTTCTCCCAATTAAGCACTAAATTCTTTTCCTTACACCTAGTCAAAACTAATGACAAATGATGCAAGCACTCATCGAAAGACGAACCAAACACTGAAAAATCATCCATAAAGACCTCTAAGAACCGTTCTACCATGTCAGAAAATATGCTCAACATACAACGCTGAAAGGTCGCAGGCATTACATAGCCCGAAAGGCATGCGTCTATACGCAAAGGTACCAAAGGGACAGGTAAAAGTGGTTTTCTCTTGGTCTTTGGGGCAATAAAACCTGATTATAACCGCAGTATCCATCTAAAAAGCAATAATGGCTACGTCCAGCTAATCTCTGCATTTGGTCGATGAAGGGAAGGGGAAAGTGGTCCTTCCTAGTGACCTTGTTCAATTTCCTATAGTCAATACAGACACGCCAACCCGTGGTCACCCGGGTTGGGATTAACTCATTGTTATCATTCTGGACTACAGTAATACCGGATTTCTTGGGAACAACCTGAACGGGGTGACCCACTTACTGTCTGAAATGGGGTAGATAATGCCTGCATCTAACAGCTTAAGAACCTCGGTTCGAACTACTTCTTTCATATTAGGGTTCAGTCGACGTTGCATCTCCCTAGAAGGTTTGGTGTCACTCTCTAAATAGATATGATGCATACAATCAGTAGGACTTATACCCTTAATGTCTGCTATGGTCCACCCTAAAGCTTCCTTGTTATTCTGAAGGACAGTCACTAGCCTACTTTCCTGATCACTATCCAAGTCGGATGCTATAATCACAGGTAAAGTTTCAGATGGGCCTAAAAACACATACTTCAGGGAATCTGGTAATGGTTTAAGGTCCAACTTAGGAGGCTTTTCTAACGAAGGAACTAGGGTAGACTCAGAAACGGGTAGAGGTTCGAACTTAGGTTTCCATCCATTACTAGTGTCTATCAAAGGGGTTGAATCTAACAAAGCATTCACCTCATTAATCACATCGTCATCATCAAAAAATCCCAAAGTGGGCTAGGCATTTCTCTAATGGATCTTCTAACAAAGTGTTTGGTAATGACTCCTCGACTAATGTTCCTATCATGTTCACCTCTTCTATGCTTGAGTCATCTAGTTCAGAGGGTAGCTTACTAATATTAAAAATGTTCAGCTCAATAGTCATATTACCAAAAGACAAATTCATAATACCATTTCGACAGTTAATGATCGCATTGGATGTAGCTAAAAACGGGCGACCTAAAATCACTGGTATTTGGTTCTCTGGGTCAGGGACAGGTTGGGTATCTAGGATAACAAAATCCACTGGATAAATAAACTTGTCGACCTCAATAAGAACGTCCTCGATCACACCACGAGGAATTTTAACGGACCTATCAGCTAACTAAAGTGTCATCTGGGTAGGTTTCATCTCACCAAGTCCTAGCTTAAGGTACACATGGTATGGCAGTAAGTTCACACTGGCTCCTAAGTCAAGCAAAGCTTTCTCGACACGGTATTTACCTATTGTGCAAGAAATAGTAGGGGACCCTGGGTCTTTATACTTAGGAGTAGTGGTATTCTGAATAATAGAACTCACATGACTAGCTAGGAAGGCTTTCTTCTGGACACTAAGTTTTCGCTTTCGCGTACACATATCCTTAAGAAACTTGGCATAAGCGGGAATCTGCTTAATCGCATCTAACAATGGGAGGTTGATAGTAACCTGCTTAAAAACCTCCAATATCATTAAAGTTGGACTCCCTCTTAGTTGGAACTAGCAGCTGGGGGAACGGGGCTCTGGGAACAAAGCGGGCTCAGCAGACCCTCATTGGTCTCTTTGGAGACTCTATCAGTCTCCTCATTTTCTGGCTCAGAAGGGTGAACTACAACATGTTCACTATCAGGCATGGCAACCTTATTGTCAACTTTCTTTCCACTCCTAAGGGTTGTTATAGAATTCACATGATTGTACGATTTCTCTCCTTTAGGGTTAGGATCAGTTTGACTAGGGAACTTCCATCTTCTCTTTCACTAAGAAACTTAGCTATTTGGCCGACTTGAAGTTCTAAGTTAGCAAGAGACTGGGAATTATTCTTAAAATTCTGCCTGGTTTCTTCTTGAAAACCACAGTGGTTCTTTGATAACATCTCATGGTTCTTTGCTAACATAGTAAGGGTTTCTTCTAAGGTGGAGATCTTTTTCTCATTCTGAAACTGGGGTTGACCTGAAGAGTTCTTAGCATAACCAAAACCTGGGGAGGCTGAGAATTACTAGACTGTCCTTGATTCTGACCCTTAGACCAAGAAAAATTAGGATGGTTTCTCCAACCAGGGTTGTAAGTCTCTGAGTATGGGTCAAACTTCTGACGGTTCTCAAACCTAGCATTGTTATAGACAGCATGGGCTTGCTCTTCACTAACCTGACCTTCCCAAAACGAGTTATTGGGTTCTACTCCACAACTAGACACTTGAGAGGCTCTAAACCTATCATCAGGTTCAACAAGAGACCTATGTTTAGGATGATTCAATTCCAAAGCTTCTAACCTTCTAGACAAAGCAGCAAACTTAGCATCAGACCCGAAGCTTGTATCTACCACATTGGTGCTACTTCTATTGACCAAGAGTCTTTTGGGGGTTCAACACAAGACTCCCACTGTTGGGATTTTTCAGCGACAGCTCCTAAGAAGGTGAAAATCATCAACTTTTACTAGTGAACTCACCAGCGCACATAGACTCAACCATGGCTTTGGTTGAATAGTCTAAACCATCATAAATAATCTCTACGAGTTTCATCTTATCAAATCCATGGTGAGGACACTGGGATAGGAGATCATTGAATCTCTCTAAGAACCTATAAAGAGACTCTCCCTCTTGTTGCACACTAGCACTAATTTTCTGCCTAACAGACGCAGTTTTATGCTTAGGGTAGAATTTCATATAGAAAGCAGCAATAAGTTCCTGCCATGTTTCAATGGATTCAGATGGTAGGTTGTTCAGCCAGGTCTTGGCTTTATCTCTCAAGGAAAAGGGAAACATCTTAAGTTTCAAGACTTCATCAGTAAGGTCTTTTATTCTAATTGTCCCACAAATTTCCTCAAAGTCCCTAATATGAAAATAAGGGTTCTCATCATCTTTCCCTAAGAATATAGGGATCATCTGAAGAATACTAGGTTTTATCTCGAAATTAGCCGTAGTGGCTGGCAATTTAATGCACGAAGCTCGGGTGGACCTAGTTGGGAACATGTAATCTTTCAAAGTTGCCATCGCTGGCACAACTGAAGTACTAGGGGTATTTTCCTCACGAAGAGACAGATTCTCAAAACTGAAGTTTCCAAAAAAGGGCTCTCAAAAGAAGAGTCTTCGAGCTCCCCGCCTTCACAAGAAGAACTACTAGGTTTATCACTAATCAAACGACCTAGAGTGTTTCTTTTCCAAGCCCGCTCTTTAATAACCTTGGGCATACACTAGAAAAACAAAAGAAAAGAAAGAAATCCTAAAAGGAAGGGAAGTTCTATGCAAACACAAACAAGGCTGACTCCACCAAAGCAAACCTAAAGATTTCTAGCAAACAAAAAGCATGATGGCTCCACTTAGATTGTTTCTAGACCAGCTTCTAATCCTTCGAAAGGGAATTCGTTACAATTTAAGCAAACCCCTCTGGAATCAATCCGAGTTTAAGTAAGTTGAATCGAGACGAGGGAAGCTCAATGGAGCTTTGATACCCAAGGCCTCACCGGCGTTACAAGGCGGCGTATTCAACTCACAGAAACCATCATGAACTTTGAAGCATGCTTAAAAGAGTAACCAATATTTTTCGAATGACTTTCCTATTAAGCTCGTTACCCTATAGGTCTCGTTCTAGTCAAATTTTAGGCTTAGGTTCGCGTTTGGTTTCGTTTTCCTAAGGCGGGCAAGAAGGGAACGGTGATGAAATCCGAACCCTTATCTTGTATGGCCAGTCCTTGCCCTTTACTAGGAAATTAAAGCAGCCGTTTTCAAATCCTCAGCATATATGCAAACGAAGGAATACAGTAACTCGCTGACAGGAGATTCGCGAGTGTTTCGACAAACTTACCTCCCGTACCAGACGGGGGATGAACCGCTGAAGTCGACTCGGGCCACGACTCCTATGTCATGTACGAACCCGAGGGGCCGAGGCGATATCGTAATCGCGTCCTTCTCTGCAAACAGTTGATATTTAAACTACCCTTCCGTAGGGTTTAAAAAAATAAAGTCCCAAAGTCCAAGTCCAAAGTCCAAAAATAAAGTGCAAAAGAAAAAGATAATCTAAAAAAAAAAAAAAATTGTCTCTCTCTCTCTTTTTTTAATTAATTTTTATTCTCCTTTTCTTTCGCTCTTTGCTTTGCTTTACTCCAAATCTTTAAGTATTCACCAAAAGCTTTGGCAAATTTTTCTTTCGCTCCAAATTCCAAAATCTGTAAGGAAAAGACAAAAACCCAAAACGTAAAGAAGAACAAATAAAATAAAAATGAAAAACAAATAAAAACCTAAAAAAAATCTAAAAACTCTAGCCTAAAGACAAGTCCGCGTCGGCGGCGCCAAAAATGATGATTTTTCAATGATGTTGTAGTAATAAGTTCGTTGAGACTTGTGAAAGCAAAAGATTTTAGACTTATAAAACTTAAAAATAGAAAACTTATTGCAAAATTGATTTCAAGATATTAAAAGTAACCAAGACACTAGATTCCACTATTACACATGAATGAACGATACCAAATATGTTTCAAAACTCTAACTATCCTTTAAGTCCTTTATTTCTTAATTCACACATAATCAAACATATTCCCAAATATTAATTGTATTCCCTAAGAATAGACTATCAATCAATTAAACAAAGTATAATCTATCAAATTGAATCACAAGTAATTAAGAAAATTATGTGAACATTTAGAACTCCGCAAAAGCGGTGATTGAATGAATTATAAATTGTAAATTAGAGAAAATAAAATTGTTACCAATCATTCATGCATAGATAGCTTCATCCATTGCCTTGGTTGCGCGAGAATTAGCTCATCATCATGGAAACACGCTCAAAATTCATTTTTATTGCTCAAAGGGTGTTTACAAAGATGAAATGGGAGAAACAATGATAAAACAGTGATTTTCTTTTCTCTCCCAAAAACTCTCCCAAATGTGCTCTCTAGCTCTCTATTTATACACACAAATACACATCACTCAAATATATTCTTCCATAACTCCAAAATCTTCTTCTTTTAATTAAAAATATCTTCAGAATTTTTCCTTCTCTTTATTCTATATATTTCTTTACTAAACCCATATCTTCTTTAATTCGCAGAATAAAATCCAAGATAAAATCTTCTAAGGATATCTTTCTTGTTTAATACAAGATAACTTCCTTTTTCTTCAAAACTTCATGTTTGTAAGGCAAGAAGATATTCTTATCTTAAAAATAATAAATCCTTTACCGATAAACCAAATTTCCCGCCAATTTTTTCTTTTCAAATCAAGGAAGAAGATGGAGCCCCCTTAACCAGTAATGGGGTGCGATTAGCAGTTTATTCCCTGGGGTTCCCCTTATCAGTTAGGTGCCCCTTATCATTCCTCCTTCTTCTTCTCTTTCTTTTCTCCCTGCTCTTTTTCTGCCGACGTTTGAGAGGTGAGTTTGAGATTCGGTTTGAGAGAATCAGTTGATGAGGATATGCAGGGGTTGAAGGTGATGGTGCTGTTGTAAGTTGGGAAGAGAACAATTAATAATCGAAGATATTAATCAAGGGAATTACAGTTAGGGTTTGTAAAACTAGTTAACTGAGTTCGTACGGAATTGATAGGGTAATTAGGTTGATGCTAGATGAAGAAGCAATGGGTTGAGGTTTAATTGCAGTTTTGAAGATGTTCTGGAATAAATCAGTTAGTTAGGGTTTCTGGATTTGAAGCTAGATTTGCATGGAGATGATAGTGATGATTTCTAGTTGTTAATGGATGAAGATCGAATGGGTTGATGTTGTGTTTGTGAATTGAAGTTGTTATGAAGATGAATCGAAGAATGAAAGAGTTAGGGTTTCATGAGAATTGCAGAAGAGAATGAGAAGATGAAATTGAAGGTCTAAAGAACTGATTAGAGATGGGTTTGCTCTTAATTGATGTCTAATTGAAGAGACAGGGTTTCTGTGATGAAATGGAATTAGGGTTTGTTATGAAAAGTCACAGATGATGAAATTGAGTTTATAAACTATTGATTTGAAGTGGGTTTAACCTGAATTGGAGTTCTAAGATCGTTTTAAAAGATGAATTAGAGAACCAAGTTAGGGTTTCTCAAAGAATTGAATTAGAGTTCAAATTAAAGATGTATGAGAAGAATTAAAGATTGGGTTTGGCTGGTTGAGGAAAGGGTTGGTGTTTAATTGATGAAGTGAAGTTGTTCTGAAGCTGAATTGAAAGGAAAAGATAATTAGGGTTTCGATAAATTAATATTGGTGCTGATGCTTACTGAGTGTTAATTGAACAAGAATGATGGGTTGTTAATGTTTTGAGATGAATTGCTGAACCAAGTGAAAGCAAAGGAGAATCAGATTTAACTGTTGAAGGCCATGGTTAGGTAAAGCTGAATTGAGGTAATTGTTTTTAGTAGTATTAATCAGTTCAAGTTCCTTATTGAGTTTATAAACTTCTTTATGAATTAAGAATTGGAATGGTTTGTTGGATATGTGTTGTTGATATGTCTTGAGTCGTGCTGAAGAGAACTGAATTGTTGTGGTTGAATAATACTGAGATGAAGATATGTAGTTGTAAAGATGATGTTGTTAATGGAATTGAGTTGATGTTATGGTTAGTTGAATTTGGTGATTATACTGTTGAACTGATAGAAGTGGATTGTTAGGGTTGCAATTATGTGAAATGGAATTGTTGATGTTAGTATTCAGAGGTGCAGGACTGGATGGAATTGTAGTTGTTGGAGTTGCTTGTGAGATGATGAAGTTGTAATGAGTTTAGCTGAAGTTAATTGTGCTGGAAGAAGATGTAATAGGTGAGGGTACATGGAATGAATTGTTGGGTTAAGTGAACTGATAGTGATCCAACATAAGAAGTTATGTGATTGAGGTATTAGATGATTTCTAGATGAATGTGTGGAGTTGAATCTCTCATGTATAAGCTTAAAGCTGCAATGCAGGTAGGCATAGTCTTTAATTGTAATTGAGTTTTGATTTATAAATTAAAATGATTGAATTGTTGTTGTTTAGTCAAGAGTTATAAGAATGCTTGTAATAGAATCTTGAAGCTAGAGTGATGTACCATTATGGTGTAATAGTACCCTTGGCCTATGCATTGGCCTGTATCAGATCAGCTAGTCTGCTAGCTAACTTATCTTAATGAACTTATCTGACTGAGTCGGAACTAGTTGACTCACTGAGTTACCTGTCTTGACCCGAGTTAACTCAGTTGACCGATTTAGACTTGACCATTGGACCATGACTTAACCTTGACTGGACGTTTACCATTAATTGACCTTGTTGACTGTTAGAGACCGTTAGTTGACCCTAGTGGACCAGGCCTTGTGTAATGGGCTTGTTTAGTTGGACTTGGGTTTAGGTTAATGTTCCCATTTTAATGTATTGAACCCTTATGGTCTGATTTAGCCTTTGGTTTCTTCTACAAAGTTGTAGATGTTCGTAAGGCTTAGCTAATAGACTATAGAGCCAATCTAATTGAATTATTAAACATTTAGATATGCAATAGATGGATAATAAGAAGTGTAGAACCATAAATGGGCTCAGAGAAATTAGATAGACTTGTATGATTTTTGTATGAGCCATTTTCGCTAGCTTCTTAGACTTCTTATGTGATTAACAATTAGTCTGTATTAACAACGATCTATTCAAAGGAAGAACCAGTGGATCGTGGATCTCGAGGTAGGCGTGGCTTGTCATCAAAAGAGGTGGGAATACATTGGACTCTTTTGTAACCATTGTTGTTTCTTTTACAAAAGTTTATGCTTAAAAAATTAATGCATTGTCTAGTGTGCATTCCATATTTTGTTTAAATTGTATTACATACTTCTGTTGATTTTGTTAATCTTTCCATGGTTTGGAAAGGACTTGTAATGTTTGTTTGTCATATGAATTGTTATGGGAAATACGAATTTCCACTTGTGGTATATATGATACGCTCCTTCACATTTATAACTACATGAATTCAGCTTTTGTGCTTATATCGGTCGAGAGTTTGCGAGTTCGGAATTGTCGACATCCATATTTACGATTATATTTGGATTTGCGAGTTCGGAATTGCACAACCATAGTATACATTGTTTGAAGAAGGAGTTTGTCCATATACATGTTTGTTTACTTCTGTGAGGATATGCTCTTTCACATTTATATCTACATGAATTCAGCTTTTATGCTTATGTCGGTCGACAGTTTGCGAGTTCGAAATTGTCGACATCCATATTTACGATTAGGTGTGGATTTGCGAGTTCGTAATTGCACAACCATAGTATACATTGTTTGAAGAAAGAGCTTGTCCATATTCTTGTTTGTGTATCTCAGTGACTTGGTCACTATTTAATGTCTGGGAAAACGTTATTGTTTTCCTTAATCTTGTTTATGATTACTTAGAAGTTAAATGTTAATTATTCTCACTTTCAGTTTTCAGAGACAGATCAGAGTTGCGCAGCGAAAGCCACAAATGTTGACTCCGTTAATTAGTTAACTTATGCTACGTTTATTATGTTGTTTATTATATCTGTAAACCAAATTGACTATTGTATATGTATCATTTGAGAGAAGTGCATGTATATATATTCTGAGCGGGGTTAGTTTTGGGACAAGTTTTGTAGCAGATTTCTTAATTGAATGTTTAAGTATTTGAATTAGAGTCGTAGTGCATCTTTATTTGGTTAATCTCTTGGATTAGTCAGCTGCTAGTTTAGGGAGCGCTACAGTGTTGGTATCAGATCTCACTATTAGATCTTACGTGGGAATAGATTGAAATAGCCAGTGCCAGCTAGTGAAATAGCTTAGTTTAGAACTAGGTTGGTTTGTGAGATAAATCTTAATTACTAAAAGCTATCAATAATTAAAAGATTTATTTGATTGATTGATTGATTTGTTTGTTTGCATATGTAGTGAAGTAAAAATTGTAGGGTACACCATTAACTTTAGCCGATATGGATTTGAGAATAATTGATTTAAATAGTATGAACAGGTACACAATACAATACTAAAAAAAATAGTGAGATTAATATTATTTATAAATCTTGGAAGTCACATTAATAATATTTTTGGACTCAATAATAATTGAAATAGTAGTTAGAATATTAGTTCGATCATCAATGTTAATAATAAAATATTATAATAGTAATTACAGATAATAAAAGTAATAATAATTTTAATAAATTATGTAATCTTTTATCAATTAGTATCATATTAAATATATTAAAATTTTAAAAGGATATATAACTTGATAAAAACAATAATTATGATTAAATAGCTATGAAATAGTAATAAGCGGTATCTATGATAAGTTTTGTAATTAAACTAGTGACAAATTAGCGATGTATGTTTGCGTTTAAACTAGATAGTAAATATGATACTTATTGGGTGGACTTAAGAAAGCGAGGACAGTATATATAAAATAAAAAGACTCAACCTATTATTAATCTAACAAAATTTAGTTTAGTCTAATGGATGATCCAGTAAATCGTAATAATAAGGTGGAACAAATATACATGAAGTATTAAGAATAGTATTCAGATGTTTTGGTGTAGTATTAGAATTAAAAGAGAAAATAAATTTGTATATTAATAAGATACTTCACTTTGATAGCAAAATCTAAAGACTATAAGACATATTAAAATTTTATGCAGACTCAAATCTAAATCATATTAATTACCAACGCAAAGGATTTGGCAAGAGATAGTATATAGATTCAATATGAATAAAAAAATCTATTATAGCAATATTTACGTGATGTAGAATTTATTAGAAAGTTAAGGCTTATATACCAATTGGACATTAACTTAAGAATAATGAGAATAATAACGCAACTGAGTAATTAAGCTAGTAGTAAATCTATAGTAAATAAACCGAAAAATTTGTATATGGTATTACACTAAAGTTAAAACTATCAAATATTATAAATTGACATTAAGATCGAATTGGGATTACTATATGATAAAAAGTAATAAATAAATAAAAATTCAGATGATTAAATTACCTAAATGAGTGTGTGAACTATTTATATATGTTATGAAGTAAAATTTTAGGTTACAAAGTTACAATAAAATTTAGAGATTAATTAGTCGTAATAATTAATCCAGATCTGGGGAATAGTGAAGGTTGTGTTCTCTCTGTTTGTAGGAAGGCATGTGGGACTGGCCCAACCTTGACAGGGCAAACTGCATTCAGAGATGACCGATCATAGAAGTTGTTGTATAACTTTTAGAAACCGATATAGAGATAAATTCTTAGAAAGATTCGTAGGGAATTCCTTGTAATTAAAGACAATTATCTTATGAAATAGAAAAGTAGTAGTTGAACCTAGAGCCGTAAATAGTAGTAGTAGAAATCCATATTGGTTTTGTTTTGTTTTAGTTGTTTGCGCTTAGAAAAGAGTGGATTATTCTTAAGGTGGGAGTTTTGAAGACCAAAGGTGGTTCTTTTCGAGGACGAAAATGATAAGGTGGGAGAATGTAAGGACCCTTAAGCTAGTCAACGCTATTAGACTAGAGAGACATATTAGACAATAGTATCTCGATTAGTGTAACACGAACGTTAATTAATAGGAATTAATCTAAAAACGACCTAGATACAAAACTAGTACCGCTGGATAGATCTTGAAAAGTTGTGTGGATTAGACTACTCGAACGTGTCATTCGGTTACCAGACGAAGAAGATATCATCCGAACCGTGTGAACGGAAAAATAAGCATTTGGTGTTTTAGCCGACCCGGATCCCTTATCATTTTGAGGTGTCCCATTAACAAACATTGACCTCATCTATAGCCAAATCGATAGGATAGCTCTCATTCTTTCTTCTTCTTCTTCATTCCTCCTTCTTCTTCTCTTTCTTTTCTCCCTGCTCTTTTTCTGCCGACGTTTGAGAGGTGAGTTTGAGATTCGGTTTGAGAGAATCAGTTGATGAGGATATGCAGAGGTTGAAGGTGATGGTGCTCTTATAATTCGGGAAGAGAACAATTAATAATCGAAGATATTAATTAAGGGAATTACAGTTAGTGTTTGTAAAACTAGTTAACTGAGTTCGTACGGAATTGTTAGGGTAATTAGGTTGCTGCTAGATAAAGAAGCAATGGGTTGAGGTTTAATTGCAGTTTTGAAGATGTTCTGGAATAAATCAGTTAGTTAGGGTTTCTGGATTTGAAGCTGCATTTGCATGGAGATGATAATGATGATTTCTAGTTGTTAATGGATGAAGATCGAATGGGTTGATGCTATGTTTGTGAATTTAAGTTGCTATGAAGATGAATCGAAGAATGAAAGAGTTAGGGTTTCATGAGAATTGCAGAAGAGGATGAGAAGATGAAATTGAAGGTCTAAAGAACTGATTAGAGATGGGTTTGCTCTTAATTGATGTCTAATTGAAGAGACAGGGTTTCTGTGATGAAATGGAATTAGGGTTTGTTATAAAAAGTCACAGATGGTGAAATTGAGGTTATAAACTATTGATTTGAAGTGGGTTTAACCTGAATTGGAGTTCTGAGATCGTTTTAAAAGATGAATCAGAGAATCAAGTTAGGGTTTCTCAAAGAATTGAATTAGAGTTCAAATTAAAGAAGTATGAGAAGAATTAAAGATTGGGTTTGGCTGGTTGAGGAAAGGGTTGGTGTTTAATTGATGAAGTGAAGTTGTTCTGAAGCTGAATTGAAAGGAAAAGATAATTAGGGTTTCGATAAATTAATATTGGTGCTGATGCTTACTGAGTGTTAATGTTTTGAGATGAATTGCTGAACCAAGTGAAAGCAGAGAAGAATCGGATTTAACTGTTGAAGGCCATGGTTAGGTAAAGCTGAATTGAGGTAATTGTCTTTAGTAGTATTAATCAGTTCAAGTTCCTTATTGAGTTTATAAACTTCTTTATGAATTAAGAATTGGAATGGTTTGTTGGATATGTGTTGTTGAGATGTCTTGAGTCGTGCTGAAGAGAACTGAATTGTTGTGGTTGAATAATACTGAGATGAAGATATGTAGTTGTAAAGATGATGTTGTTAATGGAATTGAGTTGATGTTATGGTTAGTTGAATTTGTTGATTATACTGTTGAACTGATAGAAGTGGATTGTTAGGGTTGCAATTATGTGAAATGGAATTGTTGATGTTAGTATTCAGAGGTGCAGGACTGGATGGAGTTGCTTGTGAGATGATGAAGTTGTAATGAGTTCAGCTGAAGTTAAATGTGCTGGAAGGAGTTGTAATAGGTGAGGGTACATGGAATGAATTGTTGGGTTAAGTGAACTGATAGTGATCCAACAGAAGAAGTTATGTGATTGAGGTATTAGATGATTTCTAGATGAATGTGTGGAGTTGAATCTCTCATGTAGAAGCTTAAAGCTGCAATGCAGGTAGGCATAGTCTTTAATTGTAATTGATTTTTGATTTATGAATTAAAATGATTGAATTGTTGTTGTTTAGTCAAGAGATATAAGAATGCTTGTAATAGAATTTTGAAGCTAGAGTGATGTACCATTATGGTGCAATAGTACCCTTGGCCTATGCACTGGCCTGTATCAGATCATCTAGTCTGCTAGTTGACTTATCTTAATGAACTTATCTGACTAAGTATCTGACTGAGTTGGAACTAGTTGACTCACTGAGTTACCTATCTTGACCCGAGTTAACTCAGTTGACCGAGTTAGACTTGACCTTGACTGGACGTTAACCGTTAATTGACCATGTTGACTGTTAGAGACCGTTAGCTGACCCTAGTGGACCAGGCCTTGTGTAATGGGCTTGTTTAGTTGGACTTGGGTTTAGGTTTAATGTTCCTATTTTAATGTATTGAACCCTTATGGTCTGATTTAGCCTTTGGTTTCTTCTACAAAGTTGTAGATGTTCATAAGACTTGGCTAATAGACTATATAGCCAATCTAATTGAATTATTAAACCTCTAGATATGCAATAGATGGATAATAAAGAAGTGTAGAACCATAAATGGGCTCAGAGCAATTAGATAGACTTGTATGATTTTTGTATGAGCCATTTTGGCTAGCTTCTTAGACTTCTTATGTGATTAACAATTAGTCTGTATTAACAACGATCTATTCAAAGGACGAACCAGTGGATCGTGGATCTCGAGGTAGGCGTGGCTTGTCATCAAAACAGGTGGGAATACATTGGACTCTTTTGTAACCATTGTTGTTTCTTTTACAAAAGTTTATGCTTAACAAACTCATGCATTGTCTAGTGTGCATTCCATGTTTTGTTTAAATTACATTACTATACTTCTGTTGATTTTGTTAATCTTTCCATGGTTTGGAAAGGACTTGTAATGTTTGTTTGTCATATGAATTGTTATGGGAAATACGAATTTCCACTTGTGGTATATATGATACTCTCCTTCACATTTATAACTACATGAATTCAGCTTTTGTGCTTATATCGGTCGACAGTTTGCGAGTTCGGAATTGTCGACATCCATATTTACGATTATATGTGGATTTGCGAGTTCGGAATTGCACAACCATAATATACATTGTTTGAAGAAGGAGTTTGTCCATATACATGTTTGTTTACTTCTGTGAGGATATGCTCTTTCACATTTATATCTACATGAATTCAGCTTTTATGCTTATGTCGGTCGACAGTTTGCGAGTTCGGAATTGTCGACATCCATATTTACGATTAGGTGTGGATTTGCGAGTTCGGAATTGCACAACCATAGTATACATTGTTTGAAGAAAGAGCTTGTCCATATTCTTGTTTGTGTATCTCAGTGACTTGGTCACTATTTAATGTCTGGGAAAACGTTATTGTTTTTCTTAATCTTGTTTAT
The DNA here is from genome assembly GCF_003573695.1 of Papaver somniferum. Taxonomy (NCBI): domain Eukaryota; kingdom Viridiplantae; phylum Streptophyta; class Magnoliopsida; order Ranunculales; family Papaveraceae; genus Papaver; species Papaver somniferum. The sequence goes on along the minus strand of NC_039365.1, from coordinate 89,971,089 downwards.
GATTACTTAGAAGTTAAATGTTAATTATTCTCACTTTCAGTTTTCAGAGACAGATCAGAGTTGCGCAGCGAAAGCCACAAATGTTGACTCCGTTAATTAGTTAACTTATGTTATGTTTATTATGTTGTTTATTATATCTGTAAACCAAATTGACTATTGTATATGTATCATTTGAGAGAAGTGCATGTATATATATTCTGAGCGGGCTTAGTTTTGGGACAAGTTTTGTCGCAGATTTCTTAATTGAATGTTTAAGTATTTGAATTAGAGTCGTAGTGCATCTTTATTTGGTTAATCTCTTGGATTAGTCAGCTGCTATCTTAGGGAGCGCTACAGTGTTGGTATCAGAGCTCACTATTAGATCTTTTGTGGGAATAGATTGAAATAGCCAGTGCCAGTTAGTGAAATAGCTTAGTTTAGAACTGGGTTGGTTTGTGAGATAAATCTTAATTACTAAAAGCTATCAATAATTAAGAGATTTATTTGATTGATTGATTGATTTGTTTGTTTGCATATGTAGTGAAGTAAAATTTGTAGGGTACACCATTAACTTTAGCCGATATGGATTTGAGAATAATTGATCTAAATAGTATGAACAGGTACACAATACAATACTAAAAAAATAGTGAGATTAATATTATTTATAAATCTTGGAAGTAACATTAATAATATTTTTGGGACTCAATAATAATTGAAAGAGTAGTTAGAATATTAGTTCGATCATCAATGTTAATAATAAAATATTATAATAGTAATTACAGATAATAAAAGTAATAATAATTTTAATAAATTATGTTAGCTTTTATCAATTAGTATCATATAAAATATAATTAAAATTTTAATAAGGATATATAACGATAAAAACAATAACTATGATTAAATAGCTATGAAATATTAATAACGCATATCTATGATTAAGTTTTGTAAATTAAACTAGTGACGAATTAGAGATATATGTTTTGCGTTTAAACTAGATAGTAAATATGATACTTATTGGGTGGACTTAAGAAAGTGAGGACATTATATATAAAATAAAAAGACTCAACCTATTAGTAATCTTACACAAATATTATGTTTAGTCTAATGGATGATCCAGTAAATCAATAAGATGGAACAAATATACATGAAGTATTAAGAATAGTATTCAGATGTTTGGTGTAGTATTAGAATTAAAAGAAAATAAATTCGTATATAAGAAGTACTTAACTTTGATAGCAAACTCTAAAGACTATTAAGACAAATTAAAATTTTATGCAAACTCAAATCTAAATCATATTAAATTACCAACGGAAGGATTTGGCAAGATATAGTATACAGATTCAATATGAATAAATAAAATCTATTATAGCAATATTTACGTGAATGTAGAATTATATTTAGAAAATTAAGGCTTAATATACCAATTGGACAATTAACTTAAGAATAATGAGAATAATAACGCAACTGAGTAATTAAGCTAGTAGTAAATCTATAGTAAATAAAACCTGGAAAATTTATATATGGTATTACACTAAAGTTAAAATTATCAAATATTTTAAATTGACATAAGATCGAATTGGGATTACTTATACTGATAAAATTAATAAATAAATAAATAAATAAAAATTCAGATGATTAAATTACCTAAAATGATGTGAACTATTTATATATGTTATGAAGTAAAATTTTAGGTTACAATAAAATTTAGAGATTAATATGTCGTAATAATTAATCCAGCACTGGGGAATAGTGAAGGTTGTGTTCTCTCTGTTTGTAGGAAGGCATTGTTGGGACTGGCCAACCTTGACAGGGCAACTGCATTCAGAGATGACCGATCATAGAAGTTTGGTATAACTCTTTTAGAAACCGATAGATATAAATTCACTTAGAAAGATTCGTAGGGAATCTCCCTTGTAATTAGAGACAATTATCTTATGAAATAGAAATTAGTATAGTTGAACCTAGAGCCGCAAATCGTAGTAATATAAATCCATATAGGTTTGTGTTTTGTTTTATGTTGTTTGCGCTTAGAAAAGAGTGGATTATTCTTTAAGGTGGGGAGTTTTGAAGACCAGAAGGTGGTTCGATTTTCGAGGACGAAAATGAATAAGGTGGGGAGAATGTAAGGACCCTTAAGCTCGTCAAAGCTATTAGACTAGTCAAGAGACATATTAGACAATAGTATCTCGATTAGTGTAACACGAACGTTAACAACGACCTAGATACAAAACTAGTACCGCTGGATAGATCTTGAAAAGTTACGTGGATTAGACTACTCGAACGTGTCATTCGGTTACCAGACGAAGAAGATGTCATTCGGTTACCAGACGAACTACCCGGATGCCCTTATCATTTTGAGGTGTCCCATTAACAAACCTTGACCTCATCTATAGCCAACTCTAGAGGATAACTCTCATTCCTCCTTCTTCTTCTTCATTCCTCCTTCTTCTTCTCTTTCTTTTCTCCCTGCTCTTTTTCTGCCGACGTTTGAGAGGTGAGTTTGAGATTCGGTTTGAGAGAATCAGTTGATGAGGATATACAGAGGTTGAAGGTGTTGGTGTTGTTGTAAGTTGGGAAGAGAACAATTAATAATCGAAGATATTAATCAAGGGAATTACAGTTTGGGTTTGTAAAACTAGTTAACTGAGTTCGTACGGAATTGATAGGGTAATTAGGTTGTTGCTAGATGAAGAAGCAATGGGTTGAGGTTTAATTGCAGTTTTGAAGATGTTCTGTAATAAATAAGTTAGTTAGGGTTTCTGGATTTGAAGCTAGATTTGCACGGAGATGATAATGATGATTTCTAGTTGTTAATGGATGAAGATCGAATGGGTTGATGCTGTGTTTGTGAATTGAAGTTGCTATGAAGATGAATCGAAGAATGAAAGAGTTAGGGTTTCATGAGAATTGCAGAAGAGAATGAGAAGATGAAATTGAAGGTCTAAAGAACTGATTAGAGATGGGTTTGCTCTTAATTGATGTCTAATTGAAGAGACAGGGTTTCTGTGATGAAATGGAATTAGGGTTTGTTATGAAAAGTCACAGATGATGAAATTGAGTTTATAAACTATTGATTTGAAGTGGGTTTCTCAAAGAATTGAATTAGAGTTCAAATTAAAGAAGTATGAGAAGAATTAAAGATCGGGTTTGGCTGGTTGAGGAAAGGGTTGGTGTTTAATTGATGAAGTGAAGTTGTTCTGAAGCTGAATTGAAAGGAAAAGATAATTAGGGTTTCGATAAATTAATATTGGTGCTGATGCTTACTGGGTGTTAATTGAACAAGAATGATGGGTTGTTAATGTTTTGAGATGAATTGCTGAACCAAGTGAAAGCAAAGAAGAATCAGATTTAACTGTTGAAGGCCATGGTTAGGTAAAGCTGAATTGAGGTAATTGTCTTTAGTAGTATTAATCAGTTCAAGTTTCTTATTGAGTTTATAAATTTCTTTATGAATTAAGAATTGGAATGGTTTGTTGGATATGTGTTGTTGAGATGTCTTGAGTCGTGCTGAAGAGAACTGAATTGTTATGGTTGAATAATTCTGAGATGAAGATATGTAGTTGTAAAGATGATGTTGTTAATGGAATTGAGTTGATCTTATGGTTAGTTGAATTTGGTGATTATACTGTTGAACTAATAGAAGTGGATTGTTAGGGTTGCAATTATGTGAAATGGAATTTTTGATGTTAGTATTCAGAGGTGCAGGACTGGATGGAGTTGTTTTTGTTGGAGTTTCTTGTGAGATGATGAAGTTGTAATGAGTTCAGCTGAAGTTAAATGTGTTGGAAGGAGCTGTAATAGGTGAGGGTACATCGAATGAATTGTTGGGGTTAAGTGAACTGATAGTGATCCAACAGAAGAAGTTATGTGATTGAGGTATTAAATGATTTCTAGATGAATGTGTGGAGTTGAATCTCTCATGTAGAAGCTTAAAGCTGCAATGCAGGTAGGCATAATCTTTAATTGTAATTGAGTTTTGATTTATGAATTAAAATGATTGAATTGTTGTTGTGTAGTCAAGAGTTATAAGAATGTTTGTAATAGAATTTTGAAGTTAGAGTGATGTACCATTATGGTGCAATAGTACCCTTAGCCTATGCACTGGCCTGTATCAGATCAGCTACTCTGCCAGCTGACTTATCTTAATGAACTTATCTGACTAAGTATCTGATTGAGTTGGAACTAGTTGACTCACTGAGTTACCTGTCTTGACCCGAGTTAACTCAGTTGACCGATTTAGACTTGACCATTGGACCAGGACTTGACCTTGACTGGACGTTTACCGTTAATTGACCCTGTTGACTGTTAGAGACCGTTAGTTGACCCTAGTGGACCAGGCCTTGTGTAATGGGCTTGTTTAGTTGGACTTGGGTTTAGGTTTAATGTTCCCATTTTAATGTATTGAACCCTTATGGTTTGATTTAGCCTTTGGTTTCTTCTACAAAGTTGTAGATGTTCGTAAGACTTAGATAATAGACTATAGAGTCAATCTAATTGAATTATTAAACCTTTATATATGCAATAGATGGATAATAAAGAAGTGTAGAACCATAAATGGGCTCAGAGCAATTAGATAGACTTGTATGAATCTTGTATGGGCCATTTTGGCTACCTTCTTAGACTTCTTATGTGATTAACAATTAGTCTGTATTAACAACGATCTATTCAAAGGACGAACCAGTGGATCGTGGATCTCGAGGTAGGCGTGGCTTGTCATCAAAAAAGGTGGGAATACATTTGAGTCTTTTGTAACCATTGTTGTTTCTTTTACAAAAGTTTATGCTTAACAAACTCTTGCATTGTCTAGTGTGCATTCCATGTTTTGTTTGAATTGCATTACTAAACTTCTGTTGATTTTGTTAATCTTTTCATGGTTTGGAAAGGACTTCTAATGTTTGTATGTCATATGAATTGTTATGGGAAATACGAATCTCCACTTGTGGTATATGGGATACGCTCCTTCACAATTATAACTACATGAATTCAGCTTTTATGCTTATGTCGGTCGACAGTTTGCGAGTTCGGAATTGTCGAAATCCATATTTACGATTAGGTGTGGATTTGCGAGTTCGGAATTGCACAACCATAGTATACATTGTTTGAAGAAGGAGTTTGTCCATATACATGTTTGTTTACTTCTGTTAGGATATGCTCTTTCACATTTATATCTACATGAATTCAATTTTTACGCTTATATTGGTCGACAGTTTGCGAGTTCGGAATTGTCGACATCCATATTTACGATTAGGTGTGGATTTGCGAGTTCGGAATTGCACAACCATAGTATACATTGTTTGAAGAAAGAGCTTGTCCATATTCTTGTTTGTGTATCTCAGTGACTTGGTCACTATTTAATGTCTGGGAAAACGTTATTGTTTTTCTTAATCTTGTTTATGATTACTTAGAAGTTAAATGTTAATTATTCTCACTTTCAGTTTTCAGAGACAGATCAGAGTTGCGCAGCGAAAGCCACAAGTGTTGACTCCGTTAATTAGTTAACTTCTGTTATGTTTATTATGTTGTTTATTGTATCTGTAAACCAAATTCACTATTGTATATGTATCATTTGAGAGAAGTTCATGTATATATATTCTGAGCGGGGTTAGTTTTGGGACAAGTTTTATAGAAGATTTCTTAATTGAATGTTTAAGTATTTGAATTAGAGTCGTGGTGCCTCTTTATTTAGTTAATCTCTTGGATTAGTCAGTTGCTAGCTTAGGGGGAGCTACAATGTGGGTATCAGAGCTCACTAGTAGATATTACATGGGAATAGATTGAAATAGCCAGTGCCAGTTAGTGAAATAGCTTAGTTTAGAACTGGGTTGGTATGTTAGATAAATCTTAATTACTAAAAGCTATCAATTATTAAAAGATTTATTTGATTGATTGATTGATTTGTTTGTTTGCATATGTAGTGAAGTAAAAATTGTAGGGTACACCATTAACTTTAGCCGATATGGATTTGAGAATAATTGATCTAAATAGTATGAACAGGTACACAATACAATACTAAAAAAAATAGTGATATTAATATTATTTATAAATCTTGGAAGTCACATTAATAATATTTTTGGGACTTAATAATAATTGAAAGAGTAGTTAGAATATTAGTTCGATCATCAATGTTAATAATAAAATATTATAATAGTAATTACAGATAATAAAAGTAATAATAATTTTAATAAATTATGTTAACTTTTATCAATTAGTATCATATTAATATAATTAAAATTTTAATAAGGATATATAACGATAAAAACAATAATTATGATTAAATAGCTAAGAAATATTAATAACGCGTATCTATGATTAAGTTTTGTAAATTAAACTAGTGACGAATTAGAGATGTATGTTTTTCATTTAAACTAGATAGTAAATAAGATACTTATTGGGTGGACTTAAGAAAGTGAGGACATTATATATAAAATAAAAAGACTCAACCTATTAGTAAGCTTACACAAATATTATGTTTAGTCTAATGAATGATCCAGTAAATCAATAAGATGGAACAAATATACATGAAGTATTAAGAATAGTATTCAGATGTTTGGTGTAGTATTAGAATTAAAAGAAAATAAATTCGTATATTAATAAGATACTTCACTTTGATAGCAAAATCTAAAGACTATTAAGACATATTAAAATATTATACAGACTCAAATCTAAATCATATTAAATTACCAACGCAAGGATTTGGCAAGATATAGTATACAGATTCAATATGAATAAATAAAATCTATTATAGCAATCTTTACGTGAATGTAGAATTATATTTAGAAAATTAAGGCTTAATATACTAATTGGACAATTAACTTAAGAATAATGAGAATAATAACGCAACTGAGTAATTAAGCTAGTAGTAAATCTATAGTAAATAAAACCTGGATATATGGTATTACATTAAAGTTAAAATTATCAAATATTATAAATTGACATAAGATCGAATTGGGATTACTTATACTGATAAAAGTAATAAATAAATAAATAAAAATTCAGATGATTAAATTACCTAAAATGATGTGAACTAATTATATATGTTATGAAGTAAAATTTTATGTTACAAAGTTACAATAAAATTTAGAGATTAATTAGTCGTAATAATTAATCCAGCACTAGGGAATAGTGAAGGTTGTGTTCTCTCTGTTTGTAGGAAGGCATTGTTGGGACTGACCAACCTTGACAGGGCAACTGCATTCAGAGATGACCGATCATAGAAGTTTGCTATAACTCTTTTAGAAACCGATAGATATAAATTCACTTAGAAAGATTCGTAGGGAATCTCCCTTGTAATTAGATACAATTATCTTATGAAATAGAAATTAGTATAGTTGAACCTAAAGCCGCAAATCGTAGTAGTAGAAATCCATATAGGTTTGTGTTTTGTTTTATGTTGTTTGCGCTTAGAAAAGAATGGATTATTCTTTAAGGTGGGGAGTTTTGAAGACTAGAAGGTGGTTCGATTTTCGAGGACAAAAATGAATAAGGTGGGGAGAATGTAAGGACCCTTAAGCTAGTCAACGCTATTAGACTAGTCAAGAGACATATTAGACAATAGTATCTCGATTATTGTAACGCGAACATTAATTAATAGGAATTAATCTAAAAACGACCTAGATACAAAACTAGTACCGATGGATAGATCTTGAAAAGTTGCGTGGATTAGACTACTCGAACGTGTCATTCGGTTACCAGACGAAGAAGATATCATCGGAACCGTGTGAAAGGCAAAATAAGCATTTGGTGTTTTAGCCGACCTGGATGCCCTTATCATTTTGAGGTGTCCTATTAACAAACATTGACCTCATCTATTGCCAACTCGAGAGGATAACTCTCATTCTTTCTTCTTCTTCTTCATTCCTCCTTCTTCTTCTATTTCTTTTCTCCCTGATCTTTTTCTACCGACGTTTGAGAGGTGTGTTTGAGATTCAGTTTGAGAGAATCAGTTGATGAGGATATGCAGAGGTTGAAGGTGATGGTGCTGTTGTAAGTTGGGAAGAGAACAATTAATAATCGAAGATATTAATCAAGGGAATTACAGTTAGGGTTTGTAAAACTAGTTAACTGAGTTCGTACGGAATTGGTAGGGTAATTAGGTTGCTGCTAGATGAAGAAGCAATGGGTTGAGGTTTAATTGCAGTTTTGAAGATGTTCTGGAATAAATCAGTTAGTTAGGGTTTCTGGATTTGATGCTAGATTTGCATGGAGATGATAATGATGATTTCTAGTTGTTAATGGATGAAGATCGAATGGGTTGATACTGTGTTTGTGAGTTGAAGTTGTTATGAAGATGAATCGAAGAATGAAAGAGTTAGGGTTTCATGAGAATTGAAGAAGAGGATGAGAAGATGAAATTGAAGGTCTAAAGAACTGATTAGAGATGGGTTTGCTCTTAATTGATGTCTAATTGAAGAGACAGGGTTTCTGTGATGAAATGGAATTAGGGTTTGTTATGAAAAGTCACAGATGATGAAATTGAGGTTATAAACTATTGATTTGAAGTGGGTTTAACCTGAACTGGAGTTCTGAGATCATTTTAAAAGATGAATCAGAGAACCAAGTTAGGGTTTCTCAAAGAATTGAATTAGCGTTCAAATTAAATATGTATGAGAAGAACTAAAGATTGGGTTTGGCTGGTTGAGGAAAGGGTTGGTGTTTAATTGATGAAGTGAAGTTGTTCTGAAGCTGAATTGAAAGGAAAAGATAATTAGGGTTTCGATAAATTAATATTGGCGCTGATGCTTACTGAGTGTTAATTGAACAAGAATGATGGGTTGTTTATGTTTTGAGACTAATTGTTGAACCAAGTGAAAGCAAAGAAGAATCAGATTTAACTGTTGAAGGCCATGGTTAGGTAAAACTGAATTGAGGTAATTGTCTTTAGTAGTATTAATCAGTTCAAGTTCCTTATTAAGTTTATAAACTTCTTTATGAATTAATAATTGGAATGGTTTGTTGGATATGTGTTGTTGAGATGTCTTGAGTCGTGCTGAAGAGAACTGAATTGTTGTGGTTGAATAATACTGAGATGAAGATATGTAGTTGTAAAGATGATGTTGTTAATGGAATTGAGTTGATGTTATGGCTAGTTGAATTTGGTGATTATACTGTTGAACTGATAGAAGTGGATTGTTAGGGTCGCAATTATGTGAAATGGAATTGTTGATGTTAGTATTCAGAGGTGCAGGACTAGATGGAGTTGTAGTTGCTTGTGAGATGATGAAGTTGTAATGAGTTCAGCTGAAGTTAATTGTGCTGGAAGGAGCTGTAATAGGTGAGGGTACATGGAATGAATTGTTGGGTTAAGTGAACTGATAGTGATCCAACAGAAGAAGTTATGTGATTGAGGTATTAGATGATTTCTAGATGAATGTGTGGAGTTGAATCTCTCATGTAGAAGCTTAAAGCTGCAATGCAGGTAGGCGTAGTATTTAATTGTAATTGAATTTTGATTTATGAATTAAAATGATTGAATTGCTGTTGTTTAGTCAAGAGTTATAAGAATGCTTGTAATAGAATTTTGAAGCTAGAGTGATGTACCATTATGGTGCAATAGTACCCTTGGCCTATGCACTGGCCTGTATCAGATCAGCTAGTCTGCCAGCTGACTTATCTTAATGAACTTATCTGACTAAGTATCTGACTGAGTTGGAACTAGTTGACTCACTGAGTTACCTGTCTTGACCCGAGTTAACTCAGTTGACCGATTTAGACTTGACCATTGGACCAGGACTTGACCTTGACTGGACGTTTACCGTTAATTGACCCTGTTGACTGTTAGAGACCGTTAGTTGACCCTAGTGGACCAGGCCTTGTGTAATGGGCTTGTTTAGGTTTAATTTCCCATTTTAATGTATTGAACCCTTATGGTCTGCTTTAGCCTTTGGTTTCTTCTACAAAGTTGTAGATGTTCGTAATACTTAGCTAATAGACTATAGAGCCAATCTAATTGAATTATTAAACCTTTAGATATGCAAGAGATGGATAATAAAGAAGTGTAGAACCATAAATGGGCTCAGAGCAATTAGATAGACTTGTATGAATCTTGTATGGGCCATTTTGGCTACCTTCTTAGACTTCTTATGTGATTAACAATTAGTCTGTATTAACAACGATCTATTCAAAGGACGAACCAGTGGATCGTGGATCTCGAGGTAGGCGTGGCTTGTCATCAAAAAAGGTGGGAATACATTTGAGTCTTTTGTAACCATTGTTGTTTCTTTTACAAAAGTTTATGCTTAACAAACTCTTGCATTGTCTAGTGTGCATTCCATGTTTTGTTTGAATTGCATTACTAAACTTCTGTTGATTTTGTTAATCTTTTCATGGTTTGGAAAGGACTTGTAATGTTTGTATGTCATATGAATTGTTATGGGAAATACGAATTTCCACTTGTGGTATATATGATACGCTCCTTCACATTTATAACTACATGAATTCAGCTTTTGTGCTTACATCGGTCGAGAGTTTGCGAGTTCGGAATTGTCGACATCCATATTTACGATTATATTTGGATTTGCGAGTTCGGAATTGCACAACCATAGTATACATTGTTTGAAGAAGGAGTTTGTCCATATACATGTTTGTTTACTTCTGTGAGGATATTCTCTTTCACATTTATATCTACATGAATTCAGCTTTTATGCTTATGTCGGTCGACAGTTTGCGAGTTCGAAATTGTCGACATCCATATTTACGATTAGGTGTGGATTTGCGAGTTCGTAATTGCACAACCATAGTATACATTGTTTGAAGAAAGAGCTTGTCCATATTCGTGTTTGTGTATCTCAGTGACTTGGTCACTATTTAATGTCTGGGAAAACATTATTGTTTTTCTTAATCTTGTTTATGATTACTTAGAAGTTAAATGTTAATTATTCTCACTTTCAGTTTTCAGAGACAGATCAGAGTTGCGCAGCGAAAGCCAAAAGTGTTGACTCCGTTAATTAGTTAACTTCTGCTATGTTTATTATGTTGTTTATTGTATCTGTAAACCAAATTGACTATTGTATATGTATCATTTGAGAGAAGTTCATGTATATATATTCTGAGCGGGGTTAGTTTTGGGACAAGTTTTGTAGCAGATTTCGTAATTGAATGTTTAAGTATTTGAATTAGAGTCGTAGTGTCTCTTTATTTAGTTAATCTCTTGGATTGGTCAGCTGCTATCTTAGGGGACGCTACATATTCCCTCACACGTTACCTCATTTTCCCTTATCAACTTTTCTCTGCTCTTTTGTTCTCTTTGTTAAGAAAATTCTCTTTAGTTTTACTTCCTAAACAAATATGGAGAGTGAGAAAAGAAACACAAAATTAAAAGGATCTACTAGTATCCCTGCCAGTTGATTAAGTTTTGTTGTGGATAAAGAATATGAGTTTCCAAATTTTAGACAAGTAGCTGGTGATGGTGTACTCCCTATGCACATATCTGGCCATCCGGAGCGAGTTAATTCAGTCAATCTAAGAGGTGGATGGTTTGAATTCCATACGATGTTTGGGTTACTTCCCCCTGTTATTCAAGAGAGAGTCCGAAGATATCCTTGGCAACATTTATACCATATAAATTCTAGAAACCACATGACTCAAGGAGTTCAAGTTATATTCGAACGATGGTTGAAGATTATAAACACGTTCTTTTTCAGAGATTTTGAATGTCGTAAGTTAGTTTTTTCTAGTAATTAAATTTTTAGATTATGTTTTTTGTTTTATAAAATTCAACAAACTTTAATTATGGATATGTTGTTAAAAAGGAGTTACACCGATAGATTTATACATGTTTACGGGAATTCCATATGCTGGAAACTTACTTCCATTTTACAAACTAAAATGGTTATCATAAGATAGATAGAAACAAAGACTTCCTTTATACTCAAATGATATATAAGGAAATGATGCATATAGACAAATAAAAGTAAATGGATTAAAAGTGGCTGGGTTGAATAGTTTTTTGCAACGTTATGCTAGGAAAATGAATGAGAACAGGTTAAGAAATAATGAATATTTGTTCCCCTCGCATTATGAGGAGCCCGAACGTCTTTTTGTGTTGTGGACACTAGGCCAATGTCTATTTCCAAATACTAGCTCAGTGGTGTCAATTGGTTTTCTCGAAGCATTAGAAGATTTAGAGAAAACACCAAGATATGATTGAGGGTCTCCAATTTTATCAGGGATTTACATATCCCTCGGTAATTGCTCAACGTGTGTCAAAGATAGTTTTAATGCTATTTGGGGAGTGTTGGAGGTAAGAAACAACAGGTATGTAGAACAAGCCTTAACCTTGTCTCCACGTTCTATGAAGCAATCCCTGAGTTTGAAGAAGAACAAGCTCAGAGAATGATACAGCTAAGCCTTAAAAGGATCGTGTTATACAGTCCTACTTTTGGAAAGGGTGTTTAGTATTATGATGAAAAACTACTTCTTCAGTTGCAGAAAAGAATAGTGATATCCGTCAACCCCTATCCAAGTGAAGAGGTTTCTGAAGACGACTACTTGAAATTCATAAGGGAAGGTCATCATTGGAAAGAAGCTGATGAAATGATCTAGGAGCCGATGGACAAAACTGACCACCTATATTGGTTTAACACTATTTGCAAGCCCAATATTGTTATGCAACCGCAAAGTTTGAGTCGGATGGATTTCCCAGCTTTAGGTAGGATGCCTGATACATGTGTATCTTCCTCACTCCGGGAACTACTAATCCTAAAGACAGACTAGGGATATAATTGTAATTTAGGAGGGATTACTGATTTAAGGAAGTATTCCTGTAAAAGGAAAATAGATTCCTAAGAGGTTTGGGAAACCAAACCAAAGTAAGGAAATACTTCCTAGACAAGGTTAAATTCATAGAAAGGAAATATACCTAGAAAAAGAATTATTCCTAGATAAAGAAATAGATTTCTAGAAGGTTTGAGAAACTGTTAAAGCTATAAATAGAGATGTTTAACACATAGCTAAGACAATCTAGAGAGTTTGGTTTGACACCTAGAAAAGGAGGTTTAACACACATACCTAGAGAGAAGTTTGTGAGGTAATTAATTATTGTAAAACAAGCTTAGCAAACAGTTTAAGGTTATTTACCTAGAGAAATTGTGAGCGTAACAAAGAGAGAATTGTAATAGTTTTCTTGTTCATAATATAGAGAAGATATATTTCTTCGAATTACTTCTTTGTATTCTGTTTTTTAGTTTTTGTCTATTATTATTCTGAATTCCGCCTCTATAATAAGTCACCAAGGTACAGAGATCATACGTATCAAGTTGGTATCAAGAGCAAGGTTCGTTTCTTTTAGGGAAGATTCCTATGGTTTATGGTTTTCACTATATCTCTCTACGTAAAGCTTGGTGAGTTACTCGATAAGCAAGAAGATGTTAAAATAATAAGGGGACCAAGGATGACTAAGTCAGACAATGATCCTAAGCGTAGCGAACCACAAACTACAGAAGAAAAGGTGGCTGCGCTGCAAACAGACATGAAGTCAATTCAAGTCACCCTTAAGGAATTAGGTGAATGTATTCAATATCATACGCCCAAACCGAAGACGAAGAAGAAGATTATATCTTCACCTGAAGCTTCGGAAGAAGAGGACGACGAAGAAAAAGAAGAAGATAAAGATGAGGATGAAAAGAAGAAAAGCGAGATTCTTAAAAGTCCTACTTCAACTAAACTTCATGGTAAGAATCTTAAAATTTATTTTCATGTTGATATTACACTTTACGATGGGAGTATCAATGTAGAAAAAATTGGATGATTGGATTCAACGTTTAGAGATGTATTTCTCTTTCTTTGAATATGGTTCAAAGGAAAAGATTGCTTTCGCGGCATTGAAGCTACAAAAGCATACTTTAACCTGGTGGAAAGCTTATCAAAGACAACTTGAAAAAGCTTAGTATTGTCGTGGAAAAGATTCAAGGTAGTTGTAAGGAAACAGTTTTATCCGGTTGGCTACCTTGAGGAGAGATGGTTCAAGTGGTACAACTTGAAGCAGTCCTACAACCAAACCATGCAAGAATATACTTCGGAATTTCATAATCAAGCTATGGTTTTGGATTTAGACTTGGAAGATTATGCTATCTATATGAAGTATATCTCCGGGTTCCGTGAGTATATTTGGAAGGAGTTGAAGATGTTTTCGGTGGATACTATCTCCGAAAAAAGCATAAAAGCTAATGCCATCGAAGGAAGGCTTAATAAATATGATGTTAAGGGACACACTAAGGGTAAGTCTGGAGGTTTCGTTGCTAAAGGATATGAAAGGATAAAATAGGATAGGAAGTCTAAAGACAAAGAAGGTTTTATTTGCACTCATTGCAAACAAACAGGACATGTTGTCGACAAGTGTTGAATGAAGTATCCTAATCTAAAACCAAAAGGGTTGCAGAAGAGAGAATCCATGATGCCAACACTAGTTGCACAATATCCAAAAGAATTCCAAGGACTAACATAACCTAATTAAAAGCTCTCTCTTATGGCAGGAGGCGTAGAAGAACTTGCAAAAGACGATCCCAGGGGACGACTCTTAACAGTTAAGATGCAAGTTAAGACAACACTAATAGATGTTGTTATTGATCCTGGAAGTCAGAAGAATTTACTTTCACATTCTTTGGTACAGAAGTTGGGTTTGAATACTTTCAAACAACCGAAACCCTATCCTTTAGGGTGGCTTCGAAAGGAAGGTGGGATACAGGTTGCAGAGCAGTGTACGTTCAAGTTTGGTTTTGATGAGGTTACATGCAATGTGGTTCCATTAGATGTTTTTCAGGTTGTACTTGGTAGTCCTTGCTTGTGGGATCGAGATGCGGTTTTACATACCTAGATTTTGTAATACGAGCTATAGACTCTCCTCTTGAGGGAGCGAGCTTGATTACAACCACTTAGGAAAAACGGTTGGTGAATGATAGTACAAAGTTCATTCTCCTTATCCATTCTCTTGATGAAAATCCGAATAGAGTTTGTTTGGATACCCTAATCAAACAACAGGAAGACGACTTAGGAAGGTTGAAGATGTTTGAACCACCATTACTAGATAATGTCGGAGATGACAAGATAATCTTGCCACATGTGGAAGACTTGTGGTTTGATAGAGAAGAACCAGTCGAAGAGGATTGCATTACGGAGCGAAGAGTGAGTAAGACAAGACAAGAAGATAAGGACGCTTTTCTAATTGGAAGTCAAATTCAAGTTCCAAGCAAGGAGAGATGGTTCAACAGGGTGAAAGGAACTCTCGGGTTCCCTAACTTCCAAATCTAACTTTCACACGAGTTCAAGTTCTTGAGGGGGTGGGGGGGGGCATGATACATGTGTATCTTCCTCTCTCCGGGAACTAGTAATCCTCAAGACGGATTGGGGATATAATTGAAATTTATGAGGTATTACTGATTTAAGTCAGTATTCCTATAAAAGGAAAATAGATTCCTAAGAGGTTTGAGAAACCAAACCAAAGTAAGGAAGTATACCTAGATAAGGAAATACTTCCTAGAAAGGGAAATATACCTAGAAAATGAATTATTCCTAGATAAAGAAATAAATTTCTAGAAGGTGTGGGAAACCGTTAAATCTATAAATAGAGATGTTTAGATCATATCTAAGACAATTTAGAGAGTGTGGTTTGACTCCTAGAAAATGAGGTTTAACACAATACCTAGAGAGAAGTTTGTGAGGCAATTAATTATTGTAAAAGCAAGCTTAGCAAACAGTTTAAGGTTATTTACCTAGAGAGATTGTGAGATTAACAAATAGAGAATTGTAATCATTTTCTTGTTAATAATCCAGAGAAGATATATTTCTTCGAATTACTTCTTTGTGTTATGTTTTCTACTTTTCGTCTATTATTATTCTGAATTCCGCCTCTATAATGAAAGTCACCAAGGTACAGAGATCATACGTATCAATGCTACTTAGCGGTTAATTTCTTCCTTCCTAACCTCCATCAGAGACGGGTGACGCATTTGCATATCCTTCTCAAGATGGTTCATTGTCAACTATGCCACCATTTTCTTGGGATGTACAGACTTTATCCACCACATCTGCAGAGATTTTTACTTATCCAATTTTTTCTAATGAAATTGATCGGAATTATCCATATTGAGGAGTCAATGCTGCACCGGAGCAGTATCAGACCCAGTTGAATGATTATCATGCTCTATTACATGGATTTCAGAGATTCCACTTGGATGAGTTGCAAAAACTGAGAGAAAGCATGATGTTTGACATGAGTCAAGGATTTTCCTGTCATGATGGTGCAGGTAGTAGTAGAGGCATGAGTACCAATGTTAGAGGTATGAGTCACAGTGGTAGAGGAATGAGTCCCAGTGGTAGAGGCATGAGTCCCAGTCGATCAAGTCAGCGAAGTCGTGGAAGTGAAAGAAGTTTGAGACTTCTTTCTATGCTTGAGGTACCAGAAAGTTCTACTCCAAATTAAGTGTTAGATACTCAAGTATTACGTGAAGGTAATGAATATGTTTCCATGGATACAACTCCTGCACGTCTGTTTACGAAAATGCCAACTGACATAATGACTCCTGGTGGTGGTGTAAACATGAAAGCAATTAGGGAATCAACTGTGTATACCCCAATTGCCTCAACCCCCACCCCGACCCACCCCACACACCCCCACCCAATTACCTCAAGCTCATCATCATTTCAACCATTTCAGCAAACTCCTCCAGCATATCAACAACACACATTTCAAGATTTGTATCATGTTCCCCTGCGCCCTGAACCCATTATTTATCAAGGTTATGGTGATTCTGATGAGACTCAACCACCAAGTAAGTCTTAAACCGGCTCGCTAACTGATATGTTGAATAACACTCTTGATCCAGAAAATGCAGGCAATAGGGTCTTTGGCCAGGAAGGAAATGGCCAAGAAAATGAGTAGTTTATGAACATAATTTAGTTTAAATATTTCAAATATAATATTTTTATTTGAATTAATGGAAACTATCTTTTAGATTAGTACTCAAATATAAACTAATTTTACATTTCATTAAAAAATAATCTTAATTGTATAATACAATACTTAAAAATTGAATCCTTGCATGTCAACTTGTAGAGTTCATAACATTCGTCGCGACTAAACCATCTTCTGTTATCTTCAACAAATTTGGTATGAGCTCTAATTTTTAGTTCTTCAGTTGACAACCCAGTATTATCCAATTTTATCATCCACATAATTTGCTAATACTTTCTCACATCGTTATTGATGAAACAATAACGATTTTGAAGACAATCATTTTTTCTTCTTGAATTTACGTAACTTAACGTCATAAACCTTTGAAACATAGTGTCCCATAAGTTAAAAATCTCTAAATTGATTTATCTATCGCTTGCAACTGGAATCCAACATTGAATTAGTGAAACATCTTCTTCTCGAGTGAAATCCACTTCGGTTATGTGAGCACTAGGCATGTTGAAATGAATTTGAAGTTGATATGGTGTGAGTTGAAATGAGTATTTATTAGAGGGAATAGTAGTCGAGGAACTGATGAACGATGTTCAAGTTAGCGAGGGACGTAATGATTATCCAGTTTTTTGGTTAAATAGGCCCTATATTTGAATTCCTGGGTCTAAAAGACAAGCAAACTATGCCAACCTTTCAAATATTCATATATTGAAATTTATGGTTCAAATAACCTTGTATGGATATTTCATCCAAACTTTATGACTGATTTTATATCCCGGTACTAATATACCCTTTTTAATAATCATCTTTTATAACCTCGACGGTGGCGACAACCTTTTCTTTTTCTGATTGAAACAACTTCCTCTTCTTCTTCTTCAGTTCAGAGGCAAGAAGCACAGATCCGTTGATTGTTGAACAGGGATTTCAGCAAGGCAAAGAATGATAGGTCTCGAATTAGTGGAAATTTGGTCGAGTTTCAAGATCAGAAATGGAAGCTAGGGTTGTTGATGAATGAATCGAAGAATCTGGTGATGATAATTAATGATCTAAAAAGGGAAGAAGATGGGATTCACTTGGTTTTAATGAATTGAAGAATCAATCCATCAGGTAAACTCCTTTATTAAGGTTTTAGTATTTCTGGTGGTAGCTGCATTTGGATTCGTAAAATGGGAGAGATAATGTTTCTAGCATTGGAGAAGGTAAAGTTTGCACTTGTATAGAGAAAAATTCAAAAAACCCATGAACATTTACCTTCTCCAATGCAAGAAAACATTATCTTTTATATTTTTTTAATTGTTTTTTATCATTTCCAATGCCAATGATTGGCTCTTATCTTGTGCATGGATGCACAAGATAACAAAACCCTTGTAAAATATAGGTCTGGGTGAAAAAGACACAACAAAACTTAGTCATATATACCCTTTACTTTAAACTTTATTCTTTATCATATCCTTTTCTCTCTCTTATTTATTTTATTTTTCCAATTTAAAATTAATCGCGAGAAAGGTCTTAACTTCCGAAATATAAGTCGGATTTTAATAAAATTTATATTTTTGGAAAGTGCTCGAAAATCTCTACAAAACAAGATCCATTGTTGATATGAAATTCGAAAAAAAAATATTTTATTTAAAACCATGCCGATTATACATTATGCACCCAGGTGCAACCAGGCCAAAATTTATTTCCTATAAAATTATTACATGTAAAAATATGCATTATGCACCTAGGTGCAACCTGGCCAAAATTTATTTTCTAAAAATATGCATTATGCACCTAAGTGCAACCTGGCCAAAACATTTTCCTATAAAAATATGCATTATGCACCTAGGTGCAACCTGGTCAAAACATATTTCCAATAAGAATATGCATATACATTATACACTCGGGTGCAACCAGACCAAAACCTATGTTCTGCCAGAATATACCTTATGCACTCAGGTGCATCTTGTGTATTTCATGGATAAATTTTAGGGCTGCACAAGAACCGGTTAGAAGGACCTGTACCGACCTGGAACTGAAATTACCGGCCTGGAACCGAACCGGTACCGGAGTAACCGGTACAGGGACCGAGACATAAGATTAAAAACCGAAGCTGACCGGTACAGGGACCGGTTATGGAGGGAGGACCGGCCTATACCGGCTTGAAAGTCCCGGCTAATATGAGACGTTGATTATATTTCTATAAATCAATCTCAACCATCCATTTTAGGTATGGTATAAGAGATAAGGGTGAAGTCTCGATCTGTTTCTCTTTCACTCTCACTTTTCTTCTTCGTTTTTTCTTCTCTGCAGAGCAGAGACTGCTCTTAATTTATCATCTTCTTCGTTTTAATGATAAAATCAACCTATGAAGATTGAATCTCTATCTTCGTCAAAGAAGAATAAGAAACTCAATCCTAGAAACCCATTGGCAGACGTTAATTTATCATCTTCTTCATCTTCTACTTCTGCAAGTACTGTTTCAATTAAAGCTTCATCAGAATGGTTATGAAAGTAACGATATATGTATGATTCAATCAAGGTAAATCAGTAAATCACTCATCTTTTGTTTGATGAACTATGAATTCTCCATAATTAATTGCATGTTTAGTTTAATTCTTTTAATTGCATGATTGAATCTGTGCTAGGATTTTATTTGAGATAGATTTGGGTTTAGATGCAGATTAATTTTTTCATCAGATTAATTTGTATAGCTATAAATTGACTTAGGATTTTTTATTAATTTCAGGTTTGATATTAGGGTTTGATAAATTGTTGATGGAATAGTTGCTGATAAATGGAATTGGTGGTGATTAAATGGGTTGAGGACGGGATTCGTTGTTGAATAATTACATGGAGGTTTCTCCTGAGTTGAGCAAGGAGATGGTAGAGAATTTGAGGGTTCTGTGAGGAACAAGATGGTGGTGTAACTGGTGTTTGGAAGAAGGGATGGATGATTGATGCACAGAGATGAAGAAGAAATTAGGGTAAGAAGAAATTAGGGTTAAGGTTAGAATGAGATGTATTTGAGTGAAGGAACAAGAACCTGACTCGTTGCTGATAAATAAATTAGTGAAGTATTTTAGTTTTGAACTTCTGCAAAAAAAAAAGAAAAATTGGAGAGCAATTGTGCTACTTCTACTTATGTATCAAAATTTCAGGTAAAAAACCCGGTACCGGCTTGTACCGGACCGGTACCGGAAGTACATCAACACAAGGTACAAGTACAGGTACCGGTCCTCAAAAGAAGGTACCGGTCAACACCAAGTACAGGGACCGGTTCCATAAGAGAACCGGGCCGTACCGAACTATGTGCAGCCCTAATAAATTTAGGTTTATCCTACTAATCAACTGCAATATATTATGTGCAACCAAATCACTAGTTCATGATCTCGAACAATAAATCCAGCACCATTACCATCTCATTCACCATTAAAACATCAACCAAATATAAGTATCATACAAGAAAAATAAGACGAACAAAACAAAGATTCAAAAAAGAAAAAATATTATGCACTTGGGTGCATTTAAACCAAAACCTATTTTTCTGACAGATTATATGCTAAGCACTCGGGTGCATCTTATGCATTTCATGAATAAATCTAAGTTTAATCTAATAATTACCTGCAATTTATTATTCACAACTAAAATCATTAATCCAAGATCTCAAATAAAATAATCCACCACCATTATCATCACATTCACCGTAATAAAAACAAACTTGTAAGCAAAATCTTAGCCGGGAACAATGTACTGGACTACCTAAATATATCCCCATGTATATACGCCAGTGGGATATCAGAGATGATATAGCCCCAATACGTAATGACTGAAGGTGTTTCATACTAATGCCAAAAGCAACATGCCAATAGCCTTCCACTGCCACATAAAAAAGACAAAAGTAAGAAGTACTCACCATTAAATAGATAGATCAAAATAAGTACATCATGAGGTGCAACAACTAAAAACCAGTTGCAGGCTTTCATCACATGGTCTAAAATCTAGGAATATTAGTGGCTCCATCCCGATATGAGTGGACTAACTAATCTTTCTCGATATAAATTTCAGTCCCTCGGAGCAAATTAATAGTTAAAATCCAAACTATTAACCCATGACTTTTTGCGACAATGTCACCGCTTATTACTGAGGTGTACACACCCTAGTTAGTAAGTTCGCGAATGATTCGCGAATGATTCGCGAATCATTCGTGAATTTTTCGGTATCACGAATTTTACCATCTTATTCGCGTACGTTTGCAACTCCGAACCCAAGTCGCGTATTATGTGGCATTCCCGGATTATTCGCGAACCGTTCACGAATTTTACGTATCCCGAATAATACGTCCGCTTAATTCGCCATAAATTCTTTAGCTTTTACTTTTCAAAGATCCCATTTTTTGGGCTTTACTGCCTCCCGAGCATACACGACCGAATATTAGACGTGTTGTAATTTTTATAAAACAAAAACGACTGAAGAGATTTGAAGGTGAAGGTGAGAGAGATCTCAAACTCACTAACCAAGCATCTAAACCACCATACGACGTCCTCTTGGATAACTAATGTTGTATATATTATTAATATCATCATATTAAGTTTATTTTTTCTTAAATAACTCACACATATGCATAAAAATTGGTCTATGACCTTATAAATACAAATTATTTGTTATATATAGATACCGAATTTTCAGAACCGAACTCACATTTATAAATCGAATTATACACGTACGTATGCCGTTCCGAATTACTAACGAATCACGTCCCGTTGACCGAATTTTGGACCGAATCTGGATTTTACAAAACCGTATAATACTCGTAGTTTGACGTTCCGTACGTTTGCCGAATCCCGAATTGCTAACTAGGGTACACACAACAAACGATGAAGTCTTGTTGACTTAAAAAGTATATGTATGCAAGTATCAGTATGCAACTATGTGGATTCTGCTAGGGGAAATTTCACAAACATTATATATGCATAACCAAATTCTCAAGCTAACTTAAGCAGGCAGAAATTCCAACACAAACCCAATATAAGAATTAGAGTTTACAATTAAAACCCATCTTAAAAACACATTTTAGCCAGAAAATATTCATGCACAGAGAAAACTAACCAAATGAATCCAAATGCAGCTACCACCACAAATACTAAAACCTTAATAAAGGAGTTTACCTGATGGATTGATTCTTCAATTCATTAAAACCAAGTGAATCCCATCTTCTTCCCTTTTTAGAGCATTAATTATAATGTAATACACAAGAAACACATATTCCGGCAGGACATAGTTTTTTTTTGGTTGCACCGGAGTGTATAATGTATATGCATATTCTTATTGGAAATATGTTTTGACCAGGTTGCACCTAGGTGCATAATGCATATTTTTATAGGAAAATGTTTTGGCCAGGTTGCACTTAGGTGCATAATGCATATTTTTATAGAAAATAAATTTTGGCCAGGTTGCACCTAGGTGCATAATGCATATTTTTACATGTAATAATTTTTGGCCAAGTTGCACCTGGGTGCATAATGCATATTTTTATAGAAAATAAATTTTGGCCTGGTTGTACCTGGGTGCATAATGTATAATCGGCATGGTTTTGAATAAAATAATTTTTTTCGAATTTCATATCAACAATGGATCTTGTTTTGTAGAGATTTTCGAACGCTTTCAAAAAATATAAATTTTATTAAAATCCGACTTATATTTCGAAAAATAAAATAAATAAGAGAGAGAAAAGGATATGATAAAGAATAAAGTTTAAAGTAAAGGGTACATAGGACTAAGTTTTGTTGTGTCTTTTTCACCCAGACCTATATTTTACAAATACATTACACCATCACTTTATGGATTGTGGTCATATGACCCATTTTCCGTAATCGCTAGCGCTGGAATGACCAACGAGCGATATTTAGACCATCTAGCGATAGACACTCTATCGCTCGCTGGAAAGTCGGTCGTGTATGCCTATATTTTATAATTGACATATAGACATATATGTTTAGTACTTTGGCATACCCATAATGGGTGCATATATGGAAAAATCTGATGTTTGTCATGTGCTTAGGAATAGGCCTAAAGCAATTCCTATGGTAATGTTTAAACTCAAAATTTTGTTGAGCCACGTGGATGGCCAAACGGGTTTCTCCACTATGGTAAAGCAGGACAAAATGAATATATTTGGTTTTCTAGGGCCCCACTTTTGTAAGATAAAGATGAAAAACAAAATATAATATTTAGGTAAGATAAAACAGGATGAAGTGAGATAACATATGATGAGTGAGATAAAATAGGATAAAGTGAGATAAAATAAGATTAAAAAATAGTAAAATAATCAGGAATTCTACTTGGCGTTAATCCCAGAGTCGCGGGCGTCAATGAGAAACTCGCTGGCGTTTTTGGCATGGTCGCGCGTTGGTGCTTCCAACGCCAGCGTTATCAGCTAGAACGCGCGTTCTGGATGGTCCGACTCAATGTTCAAATCAACAAATCTGTTGATTTGAACATCCATTTTGCATGTTTGTTCATTTCATAGTGAGAGCAAAATGAACAAACTCTGAATTTGTTCATTTCATAGGAATTGCTCTAATGCAGCCAGTAGTAGTGTAGTAGTAGTTATGCTTGCCATGTCTTTGTAACGGCCACTCCCCACCGAAAAACGTTATTTTATTCTCTTTTGTTTCTGTTTATCACTGCCAAGTCTTGGTCGTCTTCTTCACCCTTTTCACCGACTTGGGCGTGGAGTTAGTCTGCTGCACAAACTCTCGCTATGATGAAGAAAGGAGGTCAAAAAGGGAAACAAAAGCAGGATTTAAGAGACGAGAAATGGACTGTTAAACCCTTAAACGAAGATGATCAAAATTTCACAACACCATCTCACCAACAACATTCCAATCAAGAAACGGCAACACAAAGTATCGATTTTTCAACAATACCTATATCAGATTTCATCTCAACTTCTTCAAAATCATCTTCTATTCGTAGAAAATCAAAGAGGATTGGTCGAAATAGAAGTGCCCGTGTTGTCGAAACACCAAATTCTCATATGGGGACTTCTGATTTTAACAAAGAAGAGGTGGTGTCTGAGGAACATGATGTGATCGAGAGTGAGAAATCTGGAGATGGGTTTGCTTCAGAAGCAAAGATTGATCATAGAGAGCAGGTAATTGAGGGTTCTAGTTCGTTTGAGGAAGTAAATTGTATCTCTAATTGTTTGGAACAGCTTCAGTTGTCTGCCCAAGAACCTAAACTGTCTGAAGAACAACTTACAATTAATCAACAGTTGCAGGAAGATGAGGTAAAAATTTTCAAACTTTACCCTTTACTAGTTTTAGGTCTTTTCGACTCGGGGACACTATATGGATATACACACAACAAATTCTTTAGGAATGCCTGCATCAAAATTCTGCATTCTATTTGGACTTCTTGTCCATGGTTCTCGGCTTCATAACAGTAATCTAGTATTTTAGGCAAGATAGGAAGTTATCCCATTGCCAGATGGGATTAGTACTACTTCTTATTTAGTTTGGTTGTTAGAGAACAAAATAATTCAGTATAGAATGCAAATGTAGAAAATACCAATGCTATGTATTCGCGTGTGCAATTTTGAGCCCGTAGTTTTCTTTAAGAACTATACAACAAGCGTTTTCTATTCATGTCATGGACCATAGTTGTGTTTTGCAGATACTAGCAATGGAGGCCATATATGGTGAGAATGTAGTAGTACTCGAGAGAGACGATGGCTTACGATCTTTTCAGGTATGCCAAACAACCGGCTCTTACAGTATTATATGCGTTCAGACTTCAAAAAAAAACCTGTTTGAAAGTCTTATTTTGCAAGAGTTGTTTTCTCTTATGCAGATAAATATACATATTGAACTTCCTGGTGAACTTAGAATAGCTACAAGACTTTCGTCTGGTGGGAAGGTCAAATTTGGAGGAAAAACCAGCGACGCAATGGCCACAACTGATAGTTCGAATGAGTTCTTTTATACATTTAAAGTTCAGTATCTTCCTCCGATGGTACTGACATGTTTACTACCCAAGTCATACCCAAGCCACATTTGTCCTTATTTTACCATATCAGTTCAATGGTTGAATTCCATGAGGATTTCCAATCTTTGCCACATGCTGGATACTATTTGGACGGATCAATCGGGGCAAGAAGTTATATATCAATGGGTAGAATGGTTACAGGGTTCATCTCTTTCTTACTTAGGGTTTGGTGACGAAGTAATTCTCGGTCCCTATAACAATCCAGATGATGTTGGTGGAGACAGACGTGCTTTATCAGAGAGTGTTTCTCTAGATACTGATATACCTTCATTGATGAATTACAACGACGATAAATGTCATGAAGTTTTTCGTCAAAACCTACATGAATGCTGCATTTGTTTTAGTGAATATACAGGTGCCGCTTCTCAATCTCTTTTTCTTAAATGTTTTATGTCTTTTACTTATCAGAAACTGCTAAAAAAAAATATTTTTTATTTTATTCTCAACCACCCACCGTCCTATTAGAATATCGATTTTCTCTAAAACCAGCTAACAGAATTTCTATTAATTTATAACTAAGTATAATATAATCATATATCATGCAGGCTTTGGACTGACATACCTAGTAATTTCTTACCAGGCACTGATTTGTAAGACTGCCATGTAAACACTTTTTCTGTTGGAAGTGCATGGAGACTTATTCAAAAATACATGTTAAGGAAGGTACAATAAACAAGTTACTCTGTCCTGATTCAAAATGTGGGGGCCTCGTTCCACCTGGCTTGTTAAAAAGTCTGCTTGGGGGTGAAGAGTTTGATAGGTGGGAGTCACTATTGTTACAAAAGACACTTGATTCAATGTCAGATATAGTCTACTGCCCTAGATGTGAAACAGCTTGCTTAGAAGATGATGATCACCATGCTCAGTGCCCAAAGTGTTTTTTTAGCTTCTGTAGCCTATGTAGAGAGCGGCGTCATGTAGGAGTTTCATGCATGACACCTGAAATGAAACTTCAGGTCTTGCAGGTAAAATATGAAGTCATAGTGATGAGCCAATGTTTT
Organism: Papaver somniferum; assembly: GCF_003573695.1. Taxonomy (NCBI): domain Eukaryota; kingdom Viridiplantae; phylum Streptophyta; class Magnoliopsida; order Ranunculales; family Papaveraceae; genus Papaver; species Papaver somniferum. The sequence goes on along the minus strand of NC_039365.1, from coordinate 89,945,184 downwards.
TTGATACTTAAGAATATTGTACCTCAAAACCAATTATTTTTTTATGTTTCAGCGCTTCTCTAAGTGTTGAATATATGTGATAACCATCCAACTTGCTGCGAGTAATACCTTTTTGTTGTTGAGGTTTTTTGTCGTCTGCTTGCAAGAGCGCCAGAATTCATCTCAACTCAACAACGATCAAAGACGCAAGGAGCGTGAGATGATTAATGAGCTTCTTAGTGTGCGAGAAATACATCGTGATGCTAAACAATGTCCTACTTGCAAGATGGCAATCTCCAAAAGTGAAGGTTGTAACAAGATGGAATGCTCGAATTGTGGACAGTACTTTTGCTATCGTTGTAACAATGCTATTGATGGTTATGATCATTTCAAGTATTGCTCTCTCTTTTCCTTTTTTCTCAAACTAATTTAAATGGAAATTAGGTTTTATATTCGAATGTAGACCTTATAAAAACTGTTGTACTATGAAGGGATGGTGGTTGTGTCCTGTTCGAGCTTCAAGAAATTCAACAGTGGCAAGAACGGATGAATGGCCGGCAGATGTTAGGTCAGATACAAGCTGAACTCTTTGCAGATCAGGCTCACCATTACCCCAATTGTGGTCAAATGAATGCTAAGGTGAGAGAGATCAACTATCTAGAAAAAATAAACTTAGTCAGTTAGTTGGCATTGGCAAACACTGTTGGTATGTGGAACTTATTCAGAAACCCCATATTTGCTTCTTATACAAAACAATAATAATGTTAATGGTTTAATTTAAGGATGAACATTTACTGCTGTGCATCGTATCTTCCTGTTTCTCAAGTTAAACCATAACTTCATAGTGTGATTTGTCTTCGCGTAAAAATCAGGTTGGAAACAACAATCACATCTTTTGCTGGGCTTGCCAAAGCCATTATTGCTACTTGTGCAAAAAGAATGTCCGGCGCAGCTCTCAACATTATGGACCTAAGGGCTGCAAGCAACACACAGTTGGATGACGTTTTGTATGGCGAATTCGTCAAGGTTGGTTTCAATTGATTAAAATTAAATCCAGTATAGGGATCAGAATTAAGCTCGTCCCTTAATCAACTAACATCATTGGTTACTGGAAGTCCATTTACGCAGATATTCTTTCTCCGAGCAATATTGAAACTCCATTGTATGTTGGACAATGGAAATAGGACACATTTTTGTTGTTGTTTGTTTAATTTGCTGAATTATCTTGTAATCATTTCCTTGTTTAAGGTTCTTCCAATTTGTTTTTCATGTTTGTTTGGAATGAGTAAAACAAAATATCTTTATTTATGAGGAAAAAGAAATTTGACAGTGCCACTCGTGTTATTCCTACTTCAAATATATAGCCTAACATATATGTATCTGAATAGCTCATATGGTTCTGCCTAGGGCATAAAAGGTAGGTATGGCATGAATTTTGACCATTCAATTCATTCAATCTCAACATCTTTCTTCTTTTTCTTGTGTATGAATTGTACATTTCTAGTATCAAAATGTTATACAATAACCAATTTCGATTGACTTCAGAATACATGGTCTACGTGAGTGAGGTGTACAAAGGGGGGCAAAACCTTCACTCTCAAGTGACTTGTCACAAGCAGCAAAACAAGAAAGGCACATAGGAAAAACAGCTTGATAATGTTGGGAAATGAAAAAGAACTGAAACCTTCCGATTTAGCCTTGGTAATTTATAAAACAGCAGCATTCATGAATTGATGGTTCAATACAGCTTCTGCAACTGGTCGCTTACGAAAGTCTGGATTCAGCATTGCCTGGACCATTGAACTAAGTCATGTGAGAGAAACAAACACTACTAGCTAGTTTGGGAACCTTAATCATATGAAGGATGCAAATCAAAATTGCTCTCTTAGAATCCAAGTCATTCCTTTGAGAATAACCTTGTAAGTTGAGACAGAAATAAAAGAATCTATCGTTTAGAACCCAGGATGTGCATTGGCTTATAAAATTGGGGACTCAGTAGTCTCTCTTTGCAGTTGGTATAAAATCAAATTATAGATGGAATAGTTTATTTAGTATAAAATCACAAGAGGAAAATCTGGATGATTGTAGTAAATTTGCGAGGTTGTAGTATGACCTGAAGTAATTGCCAACCAGAACCGCCATCAAGATCAAGAAACTTCACAGCTTCTAACAGGCGGTCATCTGCAAGACAGTACCTGAAAACCGGGCGAATGAGAAAATGGGAATAAAACCAGTCTTCATATTATAAATTGTTACCAACACTTGCGAATGTCTGAACGAATGTTTAGCTCAAGTTCTACAAATCCCTCGAAAGAGATATTAGACTTACTGCATGACCGCAGACATAGGATATAAGGGTGCTTACTCTCTAGCAGCTACTAGATCAAGCTGAAAGGTGTTTTCAAGAAGCCTCTGCAAGCAAAATCTTAATCGATTAAGGTGTGATAAAAAAGAGTCACAGGCAATAACATATTGGAAGATAAAAGAAGCATTTTCCTGAAAAGTAATGCTTATTAACAAAGCAGAGTCAAGTCCTGGATATCTCTCATCAGCTTACTTGCAAGGAATGGGCATCCATGATGCCTGTTTCGCAGAATGGAAAAAAAGCCAAGTACGCAAAAAGAAGACCCGCTCCATAGCTGATTGTGGAAAGCAACAAAGTAGAAAGGCAGAACCTTAAGACGTGAACTTGAAGGATTAAACTCTTTGTTTGATGGCATAAATAAACTTGAGAGCATTACATGTCATCTGCTATTCCAAATGCTCTTTTCTCCTTAGGACTGAAAGCAGAAGCTGATGATGCACGTCTCCAAAGCCCATCTGAAAGTTCTCCAGAACTTTCTTCTAGGGTTGAATTCCTTGCGCAAATGATAGTTCAAGTACAAAATGTATACTTTTCTTCAGGCTAGATGCGAATGATGATAACAAACAAAAGGGTTTCAAGAATGCAACACACAGATAATTATCCATTTTCTTAACCATTTTAAGGTTTAAAACGCTGAACCGAACTCAAAAACATGTAAAGTGCATGGCCATTCTTCACCAGGGGAGAAAGAGAAACATACCTTAAATCAACTGAAAATGCTAAATCGCGAAGCCGCGGCACTAGATAAGCTGCATCTTTCTCCACAATCGTGCTGCAGCAATTGAGAACTTCATAAATAGACTAAAAAGTGCGGGATTTCAAATTTTCACACAAGTAAGGATGAAATATAGCATTCGAGTAATTTATTATGAGCAAACCAACATACTTCAGAACAATAGAAGCAGGTCCAAGACTCTGGTGTAGTCTTTCATGATCATGCATGCAGGATAGACCCTTCATAACACCTTGAAGAAGTCGAAGAACAAAATACCTTCGACGTTTTATTTTTAGTTCTTGTTCGAAAGGATTCCAGATATTCTGTTCTCCTAAAAGACTATCCTTTGATATTTTGTCACTTGCAACTTTGGCATAGTCTGCTGCGCTATATTTGCCATCATTACGGAAAGCAAGCCACTGCCATGAAGATATCTGCTTCAAACACAACTTGGAAATATACGTATTCTGGAAAATATAGATTAGAACAGTTGATAGTATAAACCTGTTCCCCTGTTTGTGTCTCGAACCCCCCTAAAAGTATCTGAATGTTCTTACAGATATCCTTGGGATCACTCTACAAAAAGTTGAGCTACTACATCAGAAAGGGTTTGTAAGGGAAAACTATCTTTAGTTGTTTAAATTCTTACTTGTAGAAATAAATGAGCATTTAGCTCATTTGCCGCCATCATATCTGCCTCAGTACCACCAGCACGTTGCCCAGGATATACCTTCATGTGTAACAAAACAACAAAAATTGTATGACAATTAGTTTCCATCACCTCAACCAACCCATCCCCGTCACAACCTTTGGCTCTCATAGTTCTATTAAATCTATTTACAACCGAATCGAAAAAGAAATTCCCAAGTGTAACACAGACACCCTTTTCTTCGTGATTTTTGTTTGTTTTATATGTGGGTGAGGTTAAGCGCAACGGATATTCTTGTTTTTACTTGTTACTCAAATTCATATGCCATTCCCAGGTTTGTAACTTATTAAATAGTTCAAACTCCATAAGCAACCAAAAAATGAAACTCGTGCGACTTTAACCATAACGTTTAGTACAGCATCCATCAATCAGAACAGGAAAACAACACTATTACGTGATGAACCTTTCAATGATACAATCTTTGCAACTTTTGGAATTGTCAAATAATCCTACCCCTAATACTTTTCTGAACCTACCCCATTGACCATTGCCAATAGAGTTTCGAAAAACATAAGGTGGTCAGGTTAGAAAGTTGATTATATCTAGAACTAGCATTGAATGTTATGGTACAAGAACAACATGTACATTCTATCCAAGGAAAATCTGGCAAGGAAAACAGGAGGAAAAGGGTAACACCTTAAAAATAACACGTGTTCCTTTTGATGGACCCTGAGTTATTCTCCCCTCATAAAGCCTGCATTGGAACTGCCATGAGTGGCATCAGTGGAAAGAGGTAGAGCTATCTGAATGATTTAGCTAGTTATCAATTACCCATCTAGTTAATTTCGAAATAATTATTACGACATTCTTCTTAAACTTCCAATTGGTGCCAAAATTTTCCACATATAATTCATGTCTAAATAAAGTTCACCTGATCTTCACTTGACCTTCTCCCACATCTTGAACTCTTAATCTATCCGCGTCACTGGATGAATACTGAACATCTTCGGCCCCAGCATTATATTTCGAGTAACTAGATATCAAACAAAAAAATATATACATCCATTAAATTCTTTAACATTTCACCATATTGAAACTAAAGTTACGAAGATTCGGTCAGTATAGAATTTCACCTAGTGATATTCATGAATCCGTAACTTCCGACGGAGCGTCCAACTTCAAAATCTTCTGGATTAGTAATCAAAGACGCTTTACAAATCCGGGAACTTCTTTGTTCTTTAAATTTCAAATTCGAGTTCAATAAACAACTAGAGGAGAAATTAACGGATCCATGAATAAATGAATTATAAAGAAATGAAACCCTAGAAGAGTGAGATGGAACTGTAGTTGTCATTTATTGAATCTGAGATTTGTTCTTCTGCAAGGTGCTTTGGAGATGTGTAACCAAATGGCGCCAAGTTTGGAAACCTCATCGATTAAATAGCAGCCACTGAATCGATAATGTTATTAATATCTCCTAGATAATGTCCTCCGGTTTTGTTGACCCACTAGTAGTAAATTAAGGGAAAATCTACAAAACTTTAGTACAAAATAGTAATACTGGTACAAACTATTAACAAAATGGTCATATTCCCTTCCCTTAAGTAGAGAGTTAAGTGGTGATTCACAGTTAATTTTTCTAATGAAATTACCTACGTATCCTTCCTATTTATCCCACCATACATAATTTTAAATTTTGCTTTCATTATAAATATTTTGACGGTGGTGCTATTTGTAGGTGGTGGTGCCGCCACTTACATATCGTTACATCGCGTTCAGGATCGTTAGAACGCATTCGGGATCGTTACGCCGCATTCACCCAAAGGGTTCATCGCTTCCCCTTCGGGGTTTAACGAAGATTTTTAAGCCTCCACTACCACCACCACCGCTTCATCACCACCACCACAGTTAAATGAGAAGATTATTTTGGGGAGGATACTTCGAGAAAAGTTAACACCGTTGTATCCAAAGGTGGTAAATCGGATGGGAGTGTGACCAATTTGTAAACGAATTATAAAAGTATGACCATTTTGTTAACGAATTACAAAAGTGTAACCATTTTGTGAACGAATTACAAAAACTATGATCATTTTGTAATTGACCCTAAATTAAGCTAATAGTAACCCACCTTTGTTAACGGTTGGTAACTTATGCATGTCCGAGGGAAAGACAAGAATATCTCTAGGTAGAGGTGATTTTCTTGCGATGTTATGAATTTAGTAGAGGTGTAGTTCTTCAATCTGTTGGTTCTTCGTCGATTTTGAATTTTCTGCTTGGCTGGGGGCTCAACGATTGGTGTTCGTTAGTTTTTCTAGTTTTATTTTTCTCTTTCTTTTCCCTTTTCTGTGGTTTCGATCCTTTATCTATTTGAATTTGGATCTGGGTTCTCGTACGGAGATGACAGATAAGGTTTCTTCTAGTTTTGGAAAGGAAGGTAGGCGAGGTAATTCTCTTTCAATGGTCGGATTTATTGACTTCAAAGGAGAATGAGGTTATTTGTGAATATCTGTTGTTTGAAGCTCCTTATATGGTAGAGGCAGAAAAGCTGATGGTGTTTTCTGATGGGGAAGTCGAAGAGGATGTGCGTAGATGTGAAGATTTGGTGGTAGGTTGTTTTGTTGGTAAGATATTTTCATTTTTAATAGCAAAGAACATTGTGCAGAGAATCTGGAAGCTGAAAACAGAAATCAAATGACTCTCTGTGGAGACACTATTTTTGTTTTTGAGTTGCTTCTGTCGAGGATAGATCTCATGCTTTGGAGCATAGTTGTTTTTTCATTGTTTATTTGTGGTAAGACCTTGGACTTTGTTGATTGATCAAGAGATAGTTGAGCTTAAGATCATTCATGTTTGGTTGAAACTAACGGAAACACCTCTTCATTTGTGGGATGCTAGAGGATTGGTAAAGCTTGCTAGTTCCATTTGTGTGCCCCTGATGTTATATAAACATGATGCTACTTGGTCTAGAATGAATTATGCTCGATTATGTGTGGAGATTGCTATGAAATCATATTTTCTCGCTCATATTCATATTGTGTTTGATAAAGTGGGGACTAAGGTACATGTGGAGTATAGTTGGAAGCCCACAAGGTGTTTGCATTATGCAGCATATATCATAATCAAGATAAGTATACCAATGTTGTTGTTGAAAAGGGGGGGTATAACAACACCACTCAATATTTCGCTTAGCAATCTGTATGGACTAACTCCGAAATACATTCTAGAAAATTAACTAGACAATCAGACTCAATCTAGGTAAAAGTATCTCAAGGAGTTAATATCTCTCTCTTGTTTTGATTTACTCAAGCTAATAGAAATCAACGAGTCTTTAATCAAACACAAGGAATAAATGGATGGTAATAAAGACCAATATCCAAGGATCAATCAATGACAATCAACAACCAAAGGTTGGATTACACTAATTGATGATCTAACACACAACCTGTATTATTTCAATTATAAAGATAAAACAATATAATGCGGAAATAGAAATAACACAGACACCATAAATTTTGTTAACGAGGAAACCGCAAATGCAGAAAACCCATGGACCTAGTCCAGATTGAACACACACTGTATTAAGCCGCTACAGACACTAGCCTACTCCAAGCTAACTTCGGACTGGACTGTAGTTGAACCCCAATCAGTCTCCCACTGATCCAAGGTACATTTGTACTCCCTACGCCTATGATACCAGCAGGATACTGCGCACTTGATTCCCTTAATTGATCTCACCCACAACTAAGAGTTGCTACGACCCAAAATCGCAGGCTTTGACAATAAACAAATCTGTCTCACACAGACAAGTCTATCGATCAATCTGTCTCCCACAGATAAACCCTAAAGGTTTTGTTCCATCTTTTGATAATAATCAAGGTGAACAGGAACCAATTGATAATCCGGTCTTGTATTCCCGAAGAACAGCCTAGAGTTATCAATCACCTCACAAAAATCTTAATCGTATGGTAGCGAAACAAGATGTTGCAGAATCATAACAATGAGACGAAGATGTTTGTGACTACTTTTTATATCTTGCGTATCGGAGATATCAATCTCAAGCCAATCAATCTGATTGTACTCGTACGATAGAAGATGCAAGATCAGATCACACAACTACGATAAAAGTAGTATCGGTCTGGCTTCACAATCCCAATGAAGTCTTTAAGTCGTTAACCTGGTTTTAGAAGAAGAAAACCAAAGGGTAAATGAGAAACGACTCTAGCATGCAAACTAGTATCACATGAGGTGTGGGGATTATTTTTGCACAATACTAGATGTCTCCTTTATATAGTCTTTTAAATCAAGGTTTACAATTAAGTTACCTTGGTAACAAAGCAATCAATATCCACCATTAGATGAAAACCTGATTTAGATTCAAGCTAATATTTCTCAACAGTTAGATCGAAAACTTAGCTTGTTACACACACTTGAAAATGCACGTTTCTAGGTTTGTTAAACGTACCTAAACGTATGCACTTGTTGGTTCAACAATAGTTAACCAAAAGGTTAGCCATATGAGCATTTCATATCAACCATGTTCTTATTCACCATAACTAGTTCAAATGACTTCAAGATGAACTAGTTAGAGAGTTGTTCAATTGCAAGGAAATCTTATGTACTACACAGGACACAATTGAAGCAAAGATGATTTGATTCACTTGAATCGGTTCACGAACTTTTATAGCCACGGTTTGCAAACTGCATTCCCTAGTATTTTTAAGTTTAAGTTCAAAAATCATCTTCAGATATATAACCTTCTCAAGTTCTCTGACTAGGTTCGCGGACTTAAGTTACCGGGCAGAGTTTACAAACTTCAGTAGAAATTCTTGGGTATGAGAACTTCGCCGGTTCGCGGACTGGGTTCGCGGACTTATCTTCACGCAAGTAGTTTGTCAACTCCAACATAAATTCTCGGGTTTGAGAACTTCGGCAGTTCGCTGACTGAGTTCGCGGACTTGGCTCACGCCATTCTTCCGGTTCTCTTGATCAACAAAGTTCGCAAACTTTGGTTAAAGGAATATGACTTATACATAAATGTGTTTCCACAAAAATGCTTATGTCCACCATTGGTTATGTAATCTAAACTCTCATTTAAATCATTGAAACATTCTTAGAGGACGTTATACAGTTGCTACACCATTTCTCGTCAAAGCAATTTTCAAGATAATTGAAACATATCATGACTTTCGTCACTAGGTAAAGATAAACTTGATCGAAGTGAAAATCTTACCAACACATATTTCGAGATATAGATAGGCGAGGTATACTCAGCTCGAAATACTAAATGTGTATAATCAAAGTCTATATATAGCATATGACTTCTTGTCTCAAAGAGTAGGAGATAGAGTAGATATACTTTTGAGTGATAGATAAGTTCAAGTCTTCACATAGCTTTTTGTCGAGAAGTTCCACCGGTTCCTTGAGTAGTTCTTCTACTTGTATGATGAATCGCCATGATGTCCTTGAGCTTAACTACACTTTCTATCCTAGTCCGAGACTTAGCTATAACAGACTAGAAATCAAGACTTATAGTTTTGATCAATAACATTGACAAACATGCTTGAGATAGCAACGCATGCAAGTTCGACCGATCAATGCTCTAACAGTTATCGTTACTGCTACAGAAAAACTGGTCCTGGAATCTAGTTTGGAGAAGGTGAAGAAAGCTTCTGAACCTGATGGTTTGATAGTAAATAATTTGAAGAGTGGAATGGGTAAGCATTTTGCTAAGACTGATGGGGGCTGGTGGCGAGAGAACAGATGGTTCGTATGGTAGTGGCTCAGGTAGTGTGGTGGGGATTCCCATTATTGTTAAGAATAAATTTTAGTAATTAGCCTAGGGAGAAATTAGCGATAAGACGGATGCTGAAATAGCTACTTGGGGTACTAATTTAGTTTCAATAAGCACAAGCGTGGGGAAGGAAAATGAAGCCAATAGTATGGAAGTGGTGATTCCTTTAGGTGGTATAAATGAAATAGAGTGGGTAATCCTATATTTAGTGAGGGTGTTGGTTTTGTGCTGCATCGGGTGGAAATTTTGGATGAAGATCGAAGGGGTAATGAGTCTGTAGGAGCTAAAGTCATTTTATGCCTGGAAATGTTGTTCGGTGGAAGCCTAACTTGAGTGTGAAAGGAGCAGATAATAAATTTTCCAAGGTAAAGAAATCAAACCCCTCAAATGGTTAATATGATTAAGTTAGGTTGTTGGAATATAAAGGGATTTAAATGACCGTATAAAACAAATGGAGGTTGGTAAGCTCATTATGGTTGAAAAATTGGTGACAGTGGTAATTGTAGAAAATGGTATGATAGTAATAAGAGTAGTGAAAAAGCGGGGGTCTAACAACACCACCCAATATTTCTCTTAGCAATTTGTATGGACTAACTCCGAAATACTTTTTATAGAATCAACTAGATAGTCAGACTCAATCTAGGTAAAAGTATCTCAAGGAGTTAATATCTCTCTCTTGTTTTGATTTACTCGAGCTAATAGAAATCAGCGAGTCTTTAATCAAACACAAGGAATAACTTGAATGGTACCAAAGACCAATATCCAAGGATCAATCAATTTAAATCAACAACCAAAGGTTGGATATTCTAATTGATGATCTACAACGCACAACCTGTATTATTCAATAAAGATAAACAATATAATGCGGAAATAGAAATAACACAGACACCAGAATTTTGTTAACGAGGAAACCGCAAATGCAGAAAAACCCCGGGACCTAGTCCAGATTGAACACACGTTGTATTAGTCCGCTACACACACTAGCCTACTCCAAGCTAACTTCGGATTGGACTGTAGTTGAACCCCAATCAGTCTCCCACTGATCCAAGGTACAGTTGTACTCCCTACGCCGCTGATCCCAGCAGGATACTGCGCACTTGATTCCCTTAGATGATCTCACCCACAACTAAGAGTTGCTACGACCCAAAATCACAGGCTTTGACAATAAAAAAATCTGTCTCACACATACAAGTCTATCAAAAGATCAATCTGTCTCCCACAGATAAACCCTAAAAGGTTTTGTTCCGTCTTTTGATAACAATCAAGGTGAACAAGAACCAATTGATAATCCGGTCTTATATTCCCGAAGAACATCCTAGAGTTATCAATCACCTCACAACAATCTTAATCATATGGTAGCGAAACAAGATGTTGCGGAATCACAAACAATAAGATGAAGATGTTTGTGATTACTTTTTATATCTTGCCTATCGGATATATCAATCTCAAGCCAATCAATCTGATTGTACTCGTACGATAGAAGATGCAAGATCAGATCACACAACTACGATAAAAGTAGTATCGGTTTGGCTTCAGAATCCCAATGAAGTCTTTAAGTCGTTAACCTGGTTTTAGAAGAAGAAAACCAAAGGTTAAAGGAGAACCGACTCTAGTATGCAAACTATCACACGTGAGGTGTGGGGATTAGTTTTGCACAGATTCTAGAGTTTCCCTTATATAGTCTTTCAAATCAGGGTTTGCAATTAAGTTACCTTGGTAACAAAGCAATCAATATCCACCGTTAGATGAAAACTTGATTTAGATTCAAGCTAATATGTCTCAACCGTTAGATCGAAAACTTAGCTTTTTATACACACTTGACAATGCACGCTTCTAGGTTTGTTAATTGTACCCAAACGTATGCACTTGTTGGTTCAACAATAGTTAACCAAAAGGTTAGCCATATGAGCATTTCACATCAACCACGTTCTTCTTCACCATAACTAGTTCAAATGACTTCAAGTGAACTAGTTAGAGAGTTTTTCAATTGCAAGGAAATCTCATGTACTACACAAGACACAATTGAAGCAAAGATGATTTGATTCACTCGAATCTGTTCATGAACTTTTATAGCCACGGCTTGCAAACTGCATTCCTTAGTCTTTTTAAGTTTAAGTTCAGAAATCATCTTCAGATATATAATGTTCTCAAGTTCGCAGACTAGGTTCGTGAAATTAAGTTACCGGGATGATTTTACAAACTCCAGCAGAAATTATCGGGTATGAGAACTTCGCCAGTTCGCGGGCTGGGTTCGCGGACTTAGTTTCACCCAAGTAGTTTGTCAACTCCAGAAGAAATTCTCGGGTTTGAGAACTTCGGCAGTTTGCGGACTGAGTTCGCGGACTTGGCTCACGCCATTCTTCCGGTTCTCTTGATCAACAAAGTTCGCAAACTTTGGTTCAAGGAATATGACTTATACATAAATGTGTTTCCACAACAATGCTTATGTCCACCATTGGTTATGTAATCTAAACTCTCATTTCAATCATTGGAACATTCTTAGGGGACGTTATGTATTTGTTACACCATTTCTCGTCAAAGCAATTTTCAAGATGATTGAAACATATCATGACTTTCGTCACATGGTAAAGATAAACTTGGTTAAAGCGAAAAGCTGACCAACTCATATTTCGAGATATAGATAGGCGAGGTATACTCGGCTCGAAATACCAAATGTGTACAATCAAAGTTTATATATATAGCATACGACTTATTGTCTCAAAGAGTAGGAGATAGAGTAGATATACTTTTGAGTGATAGATAAGTTCAAGTCTTCACATGCCTTTTTTTCGAGAAGTTCCACCGGTTCCTTGAGTAGTTCTTCTACTTGTATGATGAATCACCATGAAGTCCTTGAGCTCAACTACAATTTCTATCCTAGTCCGAGACTTAGCTATAATAGTCGAGAAATCAAGACTTATAATTTTGATCACTAACATTGACAAACATGCTTGAGATAGCAACGCTGCATGTGGGGAAAAATGATTTGCTAGTTTTTACGGAATCGAGGAGATGACCTTGCGGAGGAGACTCCTTGAACCGAGCAAATGCTCAACCTCACACAGATGCACTGCAAGAAGGAAGTGCTTTAAGTTCGAGAGATCAATCTGTAGGACTCCGTCCTAAACCAAGACAATGGCCGTTGCAGAGTCAATTCAGTCACAAGAGAGGATGGGTCGATCTGTAGGAGGGAAGATAAGAAATGTGTGAGATCAATAGTGATCGAGATTGTAGGTGTGTTGTGTATTCTACGTAAGAAAGTTCTGAATGATTGAATTTACTCAGTTGAGAGTGATTGCTCAGACGATGAGTTCGTGTAGACGAAAGATTGTCTGTATGAACTTGTCGAGAAATTCTTGTCTGTTTCAATCATGATTCAAAGGTCTTTTATATTGCTGGAACTGTAAACACATTGATCCCATGAAGTGTGACAGTTGTTGAAGTCAATGAGTGGGGAAGTGGGAAATGGTGTCAAAACCAGTTGCTCATCGTGCCTAGACTTGGTTAATTTTCCACCCACTACTTTGCTAACTACTCCAACTGATTGCACGACTTGATCACATTCTCATTGTTTGTATGAACACACGTGCCGTAGACCGCCAGACCAAAACCCTAGTTAATATCCCACATGTGACACGATTGACATCTCGTGATTGTGGAATCAGTTGCTGACTTATGGGACGATGAGTCCTTGTATTGCTGAGTCGAACGTGATTTGCAAATGTTCTGAGAATCATGAATTGAACATGTCTGCTGAGACAAAAATACATCGTCGAATAAATGTTGATAGCTAAAATGAAAAAATATTGTTCTGAGTCGTTGAATATTGATAGTTGAACCAATATCCCTTGATCTAAGCAAATATTGCTCATCTGAGCATATGTTGCCCATTTGATGAATTGTTGTATATTAATAGTTCAACCAATATTCTTTGGTGTGAGCAGATGTTTCTCATTTGAACAAATGTTGCTCGTTTGAGGAATCATTGGTAACAGGACCAAGATAAATTTAAAATACTGGCAGCTGAACCGAGTATAATTAATTAGGGTGTTGATCATGGGATCAACATAAAATTATTAGAATTTGAATCTGGAATTATGAACCTTGGATTCGAAACCCTAATTTTGATCAACTGCTGAATTGATGATAAATTGATGATGTATTGAAAATCATTCATGAAATGAAGGAGGGACCGACTACATGGGATGATGAATCGACCAAGTAGCACCCAAATGCTCAAGTGAGCAAGATACCAAAGTCTCTTGAAGACCTGGTGAAAGGATGATTAAATGTTGGTTTCATCATTTATTAAAATAATGCTCATGTGAGCATTAGGTAGTAAAACCTGATTATGGAGAGATGAGGGACCGACCAAGAGGCATGAGACCGGACCTTGGTGATCATGGGACCAGTTGATAATCGTTTGAGCAAGGAGACATGCCCGTGTCACCATAATGGCCATGTCTCAGTCCTGAGAGTTTCGATATTTTCTGATGCGCGTTTGAGCAACATTTTGAGAAAATATGAAAAAATCAGGGATTTTTGCTGAAACCAGGAAAACTTCATGAGATGAAGGAATAAATAATTAAATAATGAAAGAATCATGAAGTGTGGGACCGACTATGGCCAAGGCATGGCCGGCCGTCCAAAGAGCCCGGTCCCAAGGCACTTTTCCTAATTTCATAATATTTTTCATGATTTTAGGGAAATATCATAAAATCAAGAAGTTTGTTGAAACCAATGAATTTGTTGAAATCAAGGAGTTTCCATGAGATGAGGGAAACATAAAAAATAATAATAATAAAATAAGGGGTGTGTAGGACCGGCTAGGGCTTGACCGGACGCCTAGGACCCGGTCCCACGAGTTTCCCTAATTTTATATTATTTTCATGACTTGAGGGAAATTTCATGAATTCAAGGAGTTTGCTGAAACTATGGAGTTTCCTTGAAGTGAAGGAGTTTCCATGGGATGAGGGAAACAAATAATATTAAAATAATGAGACAAGAGCGTGTGGGACCGGCCATGGCTAGGGCATGGCCGGCCGGCCAATGAGCCGGGTCCCGTGCGTTTTCTCCCTAATTTTACATAATTTTCATGAGTTTAGGGAAATATCATGAAATCAGGGAATTTTCATGGGATGAGAGAAATAACAAAACAATAAGGAACCACGAGGTGTGGGACCGGCCACGGCTAGGGCATGGCCGGCCGGCTAGTGAGCCCGGTCCCATGACACCTTTCCTAATTATTTTATTTCTTTGATGCGAGGAAACACCATGAGACTGGAGAGTTTCCTTGAAACGAATGAGATTTGCTTGAATGAAGAGATTTTCATGAGATCAGGGAAAAATAACAAAATACGATAAATATAGAATTGGGCGTGGGACTGGCCACGCATGACTGGCCGGTTGGTGAGCCCAGTCCCTTAGCGCCTTTGCTAATATTTTATTATTATTATTTTTCTTCCTATTTTGCATTGGTTCATCGTTCCTTCGTGTTTTGGAATGCTCGTTTGCGTATTCAGGTGCTCGTTTGTGCATTATTGCTGAGTACACTCACACCATTTTGGTCGGGGCTTACTCTATAGCGGCTCAGATGCCCGTTCGTTGAACATTTTTCACTAACCCGTGGAATTCTGCTGGGAAGAACCACGAATTGAAGTGACGAAATATTACGAAGAATCGTAGAATATTGCTGAATATTCAGTTAACGATTAGAGATAATTAATTGATGGATCTATACTAGCAGGCATGCTGTGTAGGAGCATTAATTATCTAAAAATTGAGAAATATGAGCTTGTTGAAACGTCATATCTCCTTTATATAGTCAAGAAAAACCTTGTTACATCCTGAAGACGTTATTGCTCTATACTAGCAGGAAAGCTGTCTAGGAGTCGTCCAATCTTTCGATTCTATATAGAAGTAATTACCGAAATTGCTCAGTATTCATGAGATGCGCCATTGCCTCAGCTGAGAGACTACACATCTACATATACTCTGAGAGACAGCATTCTCAGTCAGAGATTTTGTGGCATGAGCTTTCATGCTTTCGACGAGAGACATGAGTCTCAACACTCATCTGATTGCTGGATCAGGAGTACTACAATTATGGTTTTACGATTTTAGCCTTTGTCGAAAATCCACCATCTACATTAAGTCCCCTGCTTAGTGAGGGACAGTCATGTTCCTCAGTCGGCACTGAATGGTGATTTTCCAGTTATGAACGAAATAAGTAATTGAACTTAGTCGTAAGATAAGATAAGACGTTAACGTATTTTCAATTGTGCGAGGGGACCATGGCTTGAACGAAGATCCCAGTGGCATGATGGAGCATCGTCTAATGAGCATAAATTGGTGTTGAACCGCTGGTTTGGTGATGGGACCTTGATCGAATTAGGATTCACGGGCCCGGCCCGAAAAGGAAATCCTTGTGAAATTAGGTTTTGGAAATAAAAATTGATATAAAAGGGAATTAATCCTTTTGTTTTTTAATTTCTCCTCACACATCCGACCACCAACTTCATCTTCTTCCCTCCTTCACGTCAGCAGCATAAGAGAGCAGGAAAATTCGTCGGAAATCACCGTCGTCGGCCATCCGATCACTGTCCGACCAATTTCCGGCCGGCATCGACAGGTACGTAATTTTTTTTAATTTTCAGAAGTTTTATGATTTATTCATCAGTTGTTCATGCTTTCATCATACTAAAATTATATACATATGTATATATGAGTGTGAGTTTTGTAAAAACCCTTATTTTTTATTAAACGTATGTTCGTTCGATCGTTAGTTCAAGAGACTAGTAATAACCCCTAGCTTGAGAGATTTTTCTTTTTGAAATAGACCTGTGTCCAGTGATAAAATTTTGTTTATGAGCTTTCATGAAAACCAAAACTTTATCTTAAAACGTGTGAACTTTTCACAAGACCGAAATAAACCTTCGTTTCAAAGAAAAATGCTCGTACGAAGGAAAAGAGATTTTTTTTATGTGAAACCGTGACATATATAATGCCATATATTTATTTACATGAGTAAATAAAAGGTTTTGAAAAAATTTCGTGAATTATTCACGTTAATCATTGTTTCGCAAAATCAAAACATAGGTTGTGAGTAACCCTTGAACTTAGACAATTTATTTATGAAATATTTTCTTGGTGTATGTTTCATAGCTCAGTTGTGGATGTTTATACTATGAAAATTATGTTCATGATTTTATGAAAAATAGGGTTTCAATGTTCAAATGATAAGGCTTTGTTCGTTATTACAGGTTTCAAAGAACGAACTAATTTCGGAATGTTAACTCTTATATCACAATCACTGCTAGTGGAATTGTAAAGAGGTAAGAGTTAAGGATTACCATTTTTGTAGATACCTGCATGAATATTTTGTTGTCAGATTGTGTAACTCCACCATATTGTCGAAGTTTGCGTCTTGTATGACAATATTCTGAAATAATGTTTGCACACATTACAACTACTTCGCAAAGATGTCTGGCTCCCAGGAAAATGTTATCTCCAGAGATGATATGTGTATGGATGAGACCTACGCTGGTGAAGAAGAAGAATATTGACGTCTACATGAAACTATGCATAACGGGTTTGCAAACAAATTTTCAAGTCCGCGAACTTAAACCCCTGGATTTTGTTTTTAAAAGATGTTATGCATATCTGGTAGGTGTACCATGAAGTCCAAACATCCCGAACAATAAGTTAGGTAGAAATTAACACAGATTAAGTTAGGTAGAAATTAACAATAAGCAAGGTACATGGATCATTATAAAAACACAAATCTTGCTCAGGTTTATAGACATACCTTTTTAGAAGAATCCAGTTGAATTCTACAGCCTTACCGAACATAATCTGTGTGCCCCAATTCTCGTGCTTCCCTTAGCGTATACATAACATGGCATTCCTTGGTGAGGATGCACTTACAACACGGTCAAGTTGTGTTGGGGTGAACAACGTCTTTCTCACCATAAGTGACCTTTGGATTATCATAAAAGAGATCGCTTTTAGAACCTTTTTCACATCTAATTCCATTTTTCCAAAATACTTGTTAAGTTCCAACATCATGGATACTGCCTTCTCCATAGTCATGGAATTTTCTGGAAGATCATTCCTTTTCACACTCAAAGAATCATTGGCTTTATTTGGTACCCACTTCTGAGTGCGTTTAGGAACAACTGGAACCTTCTTCCCATTAGTCTCTTCTAGAATTCTCGGAAGAGAATTGGATTGGCTATTCTTTTGCAAGTTAGTCTTTCTCCAATTGGGAGCATCGGATCTTGTCTTCGTATTTATGAAGTTATCCTTTTTATAATCATTACGATTGTGAAAAGGATTTGTATGACGTTTATAGGCAAAACTAGGACCATCACAACACTGATTCCTTTGCCTAAAGGTTGGACAGTTACAACCTGTAACGTTAAGGGGATTAGTCTTAACATATGATCTTGGTTTCACAACTTCTTGTGATGCCCAAACAAGAACATCATGAAGTTTCTCATTCCTTATACGAAAACGACATCTCCTTTCCAGGTGACCTTTATTTCCGCAATAGTGGCAAACATAAGGAATGTTCTTACCTCGATCCGTGTGTGCTGACTTGGGAGGTTGATATGCTTTGCTCTTTCGAACTTTAACTTATGGTGAAGGTATTTCACTTTTACCATCAGTGGAAACCTTTTGTTGAGAAGAATCACTATCCTTAACAAATTTTACCTCTTTGCTAATACTTGGAGCATTTATTCCCTTATAGCCCAGTCATTGTGTATCACGATGATTTTTACTTGCTCCTAGCATAGTGGTTAATTTTTTTGAACTAGTATTGAACTTTTTCAAGTCATCTTCCAACATCTTGATTTTATCAAGAGCAGCAGCTAAATCAGCCTCAAGACGTTTTTCTCGAGTGAGACAAGCACTTTCTCTGTCATCAAAACTAATTTGTTGAGAGTTAAACCTTGATTCAGATTCTGCAAGTTTCTCTTCCAACAAAAAATACTTTTGATAAAGATTATCACATTCAAGTGACTTCATACGTAGGTGTTGATGGTAGTTTTTAGCTTAGGGTTAAAATCGTAAATCCTTAGTCAGAGAGTGACGTCACACTTGAGTAATAATTTCGCCACTAGAACATTTATTGAAACATTCAACATGTCTGCGTAAAATTACCGGGGTACCTTTTTTATATGCCATGCTCCACGGCAGAGCCCTCGGTACTGACTGGCATCATCTCTGCACATGCCAGTCGCGCATGCTAGCCAAACGTGCTAATCACGCGTGCCACATATTTTAAACTAGGGTTTCGACACGCTAAACCCTAATATCCATATCTACACGCAAAAGTCATGCCAACCATGCCAGCCGCACCACCATGCAATTGGCATGCCATGCCAGCCACATCTCCGCGCAAAAGGCATGCCAACCATGCCAGCCGCACCACCGCGCCAATGGCACGCCATGCCATCCATAACTCCATGCCAAAGGCATGCCAACTATGCCATCTGTACCACCGTGCCAATGGAATGCCATGCCAGCCACATCTCCGCTCCAAAGGCATGCCAACCATGCCAGCCGCACCACCGTGCCAATGGCATGCCATGCCAGCCACATCTCCACGCCAAATGCATGCCAACCACGCCAGTCGCACCACCGTGCCACTGGCATACCATGCCAGCCACATCTCCGCGCCAAAGGCATGCCAACCACGCCAACCGCACCACCGGGCCAATGACATGACATGCCAACCATCCCAGGGCACCACCGTGCCAATGGCATGCCATGCCAGCCACATCTCTGCGCCAAAGGCATACCAACCATGCCAGCCGCACCATAGCGCCAAAGGCATGCCAACCATGCCAGCCGCACCACCGTGCAAATGGCATGCCATGCCAGCCGCACCACCGTGCAAATGGCATGCCATGCCAGCCACATCTCCGCGCCAAAAGCATCCCAGTCGCACCACCGTGCCAATGGCATGTCGTGCCAGCCACATCTCCGTACCAAAGGCATGCCAACCGCACCACCATGCCAATGGCATGCCATGCCAGCCACATCTCCGCGCCAAAGGCATACCAACCTTGCCAGCCGCACCATAGCGCCAATGGCATGCCAACCATGCCAGCCGCACCACCGTGCCAATGGCATGCCATGCCAACCACATCTTCGCGCCAAAGGCATGCAATCCATGCCAGCCACATCTCCGCGCCAAAGGCATACCAACCATGCCAGCCGCACCATAGTGCCAATGGCATGCCATTCCAGCCACACCTCCGCACCAAGCCATGCCGGCCATGCCTCCATGTCGTTGGCTGTCAAAACGAAGGGTCGTAACAATCAACGGCCACCCTTCCCTACGAGATGCAAATCTCAACCGTCCAAGTTCGCCACCAAATGCATGGAAACTTTTGGCCCAATGCCAAGCCCTAATTTTGGCCGCGCTTGAACTATGCCAAAACCCTAATTTTGGCAGCACCTAAAACTATCATAGCTTGGCCACGCCTAATTTGGCCACGCCAAAGCCATGCCGGCCATGCCTCCATGCCGCTGGCTGCCAAACGGAAGGTTACAATAATCAACGGTTGTCCTTCCTCCTGAGATGCAGATCTCAGCCCTACAAACTTGCCACCAAACGACTTGTGGAAATCTCTTGGCTACGGTGCCAACTCTTAGCCATGCTGCCAAAGCCTTAATTTGGCCACGCCAAAGCCATGCCGGCCATGCCTCCATGCCGCTGGATGCCAAACGGAAGGTTGCAATAATCAACGACTATCCTTCCTCTTGAGATGCAGATCTTAGCCGTACAAACTTGCCACCAAACGACTTGTGACAATCTCTTGGCTACGGTGCCAACTCTTGGACACGGTGCCAAAGCCCTAATTTGACCATGCCAAAGCCATGCCGGCCATGCCCCCATGCCGCTGGCTGCAAAAAGGAAGGTTGCAACAATCAACGGTTTTCATTCCTCCCGAGATGCAGATCTCAGCCGTACAAACTTGCCACCAAACGACTTGTGGCAATCTCTTGGCTACGGTGCCAACTCTTGGCCACGGTGCCAAAACCCTAATTTGGCCACGCCAAAGCCATGCCACCATGTCGTTGGATGCCAAACGGAGGGTTGCAACAATCAACGGTTATCCTTCCTTCTGAGATGCAAATCTCAGTCGTACTAGCTCGCCAGTAAACCAAACGACTTGTGGCAATCGTTGGCTACGCTGCCAAGTCTTTGGTCACAACACACACTTAGCTACGCCAATTCTATGGTCACGGCACCAAACCTTAATTAGCCAATACAAGAGCATGCGCAAGCCATGCCAGCACCGTGGTCGCGCCACTGGCTACCAACGGAAGGTAACCACAATCAACGGCTAACCTTCCTCTCAAGATGCAAAATCTCGACCGTCGAAGGTCACCACCGAGCCGGCAAGCCTCCCAAGCTCAACTTGCCAAACAATAGCAACATGCTACACAAAACACTCGAGACATCAAAATATGTCACAAACTGGGGGATGCTCATCAGGGTATTGGTCTAGCAGTTTACAGCGTGCGGCGTATACTACGCCCGCTACAAGAAAGTGTCATAAGAGTGAGGCGGTTAGTAAATACAAGAAGTAATGGTGAAACGTTTCCTTCATTATGGAAACATCAACTCCAGGCGTTACCCGTTACCGCTTTCTTCCATTTACTCAACCGTTTCCACTTCTTACGAGACCAGGGTACATTTCGTTGCGACTTGTATAAATATGTCTCACCTATTTCCACCAAAGAGGAGGTTTTTTGGTCAGGAGAATAAAACACTCAGAAATCACTTGTTAGCTTCCCAATCTGCTAGCGTTTCACTTTCTGATACAAGTCGTCAAACAACTACTCTTTCGGAATCAACTATTCTGGTCTCAACACTCTCTTCGCTTCCCTCCCTAAGACCAGCCCTTGTCCTTCACTTTGTGACCGAAGCAAGTCTGGAACAACCATTTCTTGGTTTAGGCCAGATTTGTACAGATTGTTCTCTCGAATCAAAGTACTCCCTTGTAGTACATTGTTTAAAGTTTAGACTCGTTTCTCACCCACACACTCGAAATTACCGAAATCAGCAGAAACTATTTTCACCCTCAAACAATTGGCGACCACAGTGGGAGATTAATCCCTCGGTTACAATATCAATTTCCAATTCCCGATTTTATTCTTCAACCCAAATTCTAAGATGGTGAAAGCAAACGATCCGCTTGGGGATCAATGGTTCAGTCACCAAACGGCTCAGTTACCAGTTATCACATGGCAAGGGGTGATTGGGGACTTCTAAGATGGTGAAAGTAAACGATCCTCTCGGGGATCAATGGCTCAGTCACCAAACGGCTCAGTTACCAGTTATCACACGACAAGGGGTGACTGGGGACTTCTAAGATGGTGAAAGCAAACGATCTTCTCGGGGATCAATGGCTCAGTCACCAAACGGCTCAGTTACCAGTTATCACACGACAAGAAGTGACTGGGGACTTCTCGCGGTCAGGAAGGCGTCGCCCATAAAACTATGGAGGACATGCCTATGGCTAGGGTTTATACCAATAATAGAAGAGCAAACAGAAAGAAGAAACACAGAGATACGTACCTGGAATATGTCCACCTGCTTTATTGCTACCACTCTACCGCTAGCACCAAGACGTAGAAACGAAGCCAATAATACGAGCGCTAACATCTTGCGTCCTTCCAGCGCCGGCAGCTTGCATCTTTTCCAGCGCTAACAGCTTGCGCCCTTCCAGCACCAGTAGCTTGCATCTTTTCCAGTGCTAACAGCTTGCGTCCTTCTAGCGCCGACAGCTTGCATCTTTTCCAGGGCTAACAGCTTGCGTCCTTCCAGCGCCGGAAACTTGCATCTTTTCCAGTGCTAACAGCTTGCGTCCTTCCAGCGCCGACAACTTGCATCTTTTCCAGCACTAACAGCTTGCTTCCTTCCAGCGCCGGTAGCTTACATCTTTTCCAGCGCTAACAGCTTGCGTCATTCCAGCGCCGGCAGCTTGCATCTCTTCCAGCGCTAACATCTTGCGTCCTTCCAGCACCGGCAGCTTGCATCTCTTCCAGCGCTAACAGCTTACATCTTTCCAGCGCCGGCAGATTGCACCCTTTCAGCGTAACTTCTCCGCCCATAGACGATTGCACCAACAACTCCACGTCCCAAGCCGAGCCAACGACGTTGACGGCTCAACAAGCCAAGATGGCGCACTCCGAGCCAATGCTAGCTGCTCCACTTCAAAACAAACACCGTCGGCTCCATGTCAAGTCGACGCCAACAGCTCGTGTCCTAGCCAACAACGCCATGGTCCATTCTTTAGTCGGTCGGGGCAGCGCCATCCCCCTTTCCATAGCCATACAGAGAACCGTCTCACGGAATAAGTTGCAGTGCCACCGCTACCGATCAGTAGCCAAAGTTGCAGCGCTGACGCCAATACTCAATGGCCAAACCAAATTTATGCAAAGCCGCGAATGCAAGGATCACAGATTCTTCATGCCTCCTAACAAAGTGACATTAATACGCCACCTGTCAACACCAGCGACGCAGAAAATGTCCCTTCAGGCGTTACACCCCGATCACCAGAGCCAGAGCCGCTTCCGCCACCCCCAATGTTTCTTCAAGTGTGACAGCTCCAAACGTCACCAGAGCCGCTGCTACTCCACCATCAGGACGAGAGATTGGAGGATCCAGAAGAAGCCGACCTCCTTTTGCCGCTGTTGATTTGATGGAAAGATGAAAGGATCTCGTAAGGCTCAGACAGACATGGCTACAACTCAGAAAGAGATACCTATTTTCCGCAAGACACTAATGGAGCGTCCACCACAAGAGTCACGTCAACCCCAGATGGATATGGCAAGGAATACTGTTAACATCCGGTGTAGGCACTTCAGCAGATGCCAAGAATGTTGTGGATGCAGTGCGGACTGATTTTGCAGTAATGCTTAAGATGAAATCGAGAGTTACTTGGTTGGAGGATGGTGACCAAAACACTAGAATTTTTCATAATAGAATTTGTATGAGGCGGAGTCAAAATACAATATCTGAACTTAGGATTTCATCTAACTCTACTGGTTTTGCAGGATGAAATTAAAGATTTCATTGTCAATCACTATAAGGAAAAGTTTAATGGTGGAGCGGCTGTCATTTATCCAAAATTGTTTGAATTTGAGCATGAAAGAATCTCAGACCTTAAGAGTTCTTTTATGGATGCGATGCCAACTATAGACGAGATTAAGAGAGCTGTTTTTGACTTGGGAGCGGATTCGGCGCCTGGCCCAGATGGTTTCTCAGGTTCTTTCTACAGACATTGTTGGAATATTATTGCTACTGATCTTTTAGTGCCATTAAAAATTGTTGGTTGATGAGGAAAAATCCTAATGGCATTAATTATAGTTTTATTGTTCTCATTCCAAAAAACACAAGGTCGGATGCTATTAAGGATTTTAGGCCTATTGATTTGAGTAATTTTTTCTTCAAAATCATTACAAAATTTTTGGCTACCAGGCTTGGTACGGTTCTGAATAGACTGATTTCTGAAGAACAAGTGGCTTTTATGAAGGGAAGAAACATTCATGAAAATATAGCTCTTGCGTCTGAATTGATTAATGAGATTTCTGCTCCAAGGAACTTTGGTAATGTCGGCTTAAAACTTGACATTTCTCAAGATTTTGATATTGTACGTTAGGAGTTTATAGCTGAAGTTTTCCGTGAATATGGTTTCTCTGAAACCTGGTGCTTTTGGATTCATAGTATTCTTAGTTCGGCTAGGATTTCTGTGCTAATAAATGGCAGTCCGGAGGGTTTCTTTAGCATCACTAGAGGGTTGCGCCAAGGTGATCCTCTTTCACCTTTGATTTTTGTTCTTATTGAAGATATTTTGAGTCGTAATCTCTCTAAATTGTTTGCTAAAAGAAGTATGCACAACATGGTTAGTAAGAAAGGTGTAGTTCCAACACACCTTCTCTTTGCGGACGATATTCTTGTTTTCTGCAGAGGTAATCTTCATAGTTTGCAAAATTTAAAGACTATGCTTAATGTCTATGAGAAGGCTTCAGGCCAGTGCGTAAATTATGCAAAGAGCAAATTTTATTACGGTGGTGGCACTTATTCTCGAAGTATTACTATTGCTAATTATTTGGGCATGGAAAGAGCTTTATTTCCGGATAAATATCTGGTAATTCAATTACATCCTGGCATTGTGCAGAACATTCATGTCAGGCAGGTGGTTGAAAAGATTATGGACAAGTTGTCTGGTTGGAAGGGTAAACTCTTATCTTTTCAAGCTAGACTGGTTTTGATCAGATCAGTGATTGCTAGGTATGTTATTCACTCTATGGATGTTTATAAATGGCCTTGTAATATCATTAAACAGGTTGAGAGGTCCATTAGGAATTTTCTTTGGTCGGGTGATGCGGAAAAGCGTAAGTTCTTTACGGTTTTATATGATAACCTGTGTTGTTCAAGACGTGAAGGTGGAATGGGCCTTAGAAGATTGATTGATGTTAACAAGGCTATGCTTATAAAGTTATGGATTTCAATTCGTGATTCAGACAAGACTTGGGCCAGATTTTTGAGGGCGAAGTACTTCAAATTGAATGGAGTTTTCATTGATTACAAACTTGGTTCTACGGTTTTTCCTGGAATCAGGTGGGTTTATGATTTTATGCAGCAACACACTAGGTCAATTATAAGTGATGGCGCTAATACTTCCTTATTCTTTGATAATTGGCTTGGTGATTTTTCGATTGCGAAGAGATTAGGTATTACTTCCAAAGGCCCTAATGATTTTAAGGCTAAGGTGAGTGATATCATTGTTGATGGTGCTTGGACTATTCCTCAAAGCACACGAGATTTGATGGTTCGACTCAATATTGATGTTGGGAATTTGCCTATTATTGCTGGGGGGGATGACTACAAGATTTGGGATTTATATAGCAAAGGAGTCTTCTCAGTTAAATGTGCAAAGGCTGCCATTAGAGAGAATGCGGAAACTCTGCCAGTTGCAACTTTGTTTTCTCGGCCAGTTGTGCACACTACTCTAAGTGTTCAATATTAGAAGGTCTCGGCAAAGCAGTGTTGTGCTAGTGATGATAACGTCATTAAGAAGACTAGAAGGTGTTTTCCTTCAATGTGCCATTTGTGTAGACGAGATTGCGAAACTCTTAGCCATATTACTTGTCAGTGCAGATTTTCCAAGAGATTTGGTGGCTTCGTATAAGGCTGCTAAGGGGTGCAGCAGGATGATTAAGGATCTGTGGTTGGTTGCTAATCTTGCAATCACTACGAAGTTATGGAGGCTGCGCAACAAATTTTATTTTGAAGATGTTGTTGTGCATTGGCTAGGTCTTAAAGGTAGAGTTTATCAGTTAATTCATGATAACTCAATATGGATGAAGGGCCATATGAATAATACAATGGAGGATTTACGCATCTTGAATTATTTCAAAGTGAAGCATAGATCGTGCAAAGTTTCTTCTCCAATTGAGGTAAGGTGGTGTCCTCCTAACCAAGATGAAATCATGATTTGCTGTGATGGTGCATCCCTTGGGAATCCAGGCCCGGCTGGTACTGGCGTTACTTTTCGTGATGCAAACACATCTGTTTTGGGAGTCCTCTGTGTTGGCCTGGGATTGCAGACAAACTTTTATGCGGAAGTGTGCGCAGTTATATATGGTACTATGTTGGCCAGAAGGTAGAATTTTAGGAGTATCTGCGTACAATCTGATTCGATGATTTGCATTCAAGCTTTTCAAAATGAGGGTTTACCTTGGAAATTAAGTCAGAAGTGGAGATTGGCGAGGAATTTCTACTCCAATATTCTCTACATTCATAAATATAGGTAAGTTAATTTTTCTGCAGATGCTTCGGCTAAGCAGGCTTGTTTGCTAGATGAGGACATTTTTGAGTTTTATGAGGGGAGGCCAATTTATATGCTTTCCATAGAATGGCCGGGTGAGGTTTATTTTCGTTTTAAATAGGCTAGTTTTGTTGGTAGCCCATGGCTAGCTCATTATAGCCTAGGACCTGTACAGTTTTTGCTTTTTTATCTATTTTATTGACCGAGTAAAAAAAAAAGTAGGCACTTCAGCAGGACGTGCGTTTATAGACGAAGAGGCTCGCGTTGCTCTTGAACGCCAAGTATAAGGGAGTAAGCAATCCAATTTCATCACACGTGAAGATAAGGAACGAGTTCTCCAAAATCAAGGCAAAGAAAATCAGAAACCCTCCTGAGTTCACAAAGATTCTCTTCCTGTCAGGAGCTGCATGAGTCGAGGACTTCGACCACAAAATCGTGCAGTCTATGATGAAACATTTATGTGAGATTCTATGTTTCTCCAAGGTGTAGCGTCAAGACATATTTTCATCCCTCAACCGCGCTGCATCAGGAAAGAAGTTGTTTCCATCCAGGGAAGTCGTTCCCAAACCCCAACCTCTCCTGGAAAGCACGATCGATAGATGGAACTGGGGACTCCTAACCACTGTTCACTTGAAGGATGTCGAGTTTGACAGAATGCTGAGTGACGCGGTCTCCGACTTCAACATTTTAACCGTCAAGGCTCTGAGAGTTTCAAGGCGTCGTTTCAACGTTCTCCAGCAGTGGCTCCACTTCAACGTTCGCTCCAGCAGACGCTCTGCTTCAACGTCCTCCAGCAGCGGCTCCACTTCAACGTCCTCCAGTAGCGGCTCCGCTTCAATGTTCGCTCCAGCAGCCGCTCCGCTTCAACGTCCTCTAGCAGCGTCTCCACTTCAACGTCCTCCAGCAGCAGCTCCGCTTCAACGTTCGCTCCGGCAGCGGCTCCGCTTCAACGTTCGCTCCAGCAGCCTCTCTGCTTCAGCGTTCTCTCCATAAGCTGCTCCAGGATCCGAAGCCGAAACTTCAGCGTTTGGCTCCTTAAGTTTCAACGTCCTCCCCAAGAGCCGAAGCTGCTTCAACGCCGCTCCTTCCGGCCAAATATCGTACCGTGGCCGCCACTCCTTCCTGCAAAGGATCGTGCCACCACACTCCCCATGTCAAGGATCATGATCGCAGCCAACCAATCTTCGTAGTCATGGCCACCTTTTGATTCATCCCGCAAAAACTCGTGATCATGGAAAGTTTGCTCGCTTACGCATCCAGTCAATCCTTTTACTTTCATGGATGCCCATACAATTCCAGCCAACCTACTTTGTTCCCACGACAACGTAGTCTCTTATGATTACATCTGCTACCAAGAACTGTTGCTGCTCATTTTCCGATACCATCCAGAGCTTCATCGCAACAACAATCACTACAAAGGTAACCCGTACTCCTTCATATTTTAGTTTCACGTGGAAGAAGTAACAAAATCACCAGTACAAATGCACGATGGTGATGTCTTTACCATGGTCAACCCACTAACCATACAATATGGAAACATGTAAACCATACTTGGGGACTGAGGATCTACACGGAATCCCTTCACTGTCAAAGCTCAGAAGACACAGTCAACCAAAAGGTCATAGCCACAACAAGGTCGTCTACCCTTCAAGGGCGTAGCGCAAGAATATCATTACCTCTCTGTCTAGAAGAAGCCTTCAACACTTTACGAGGCCGCGGTGGATCACAAGCCTTCTCAGAGGAAAATACTTCAGAAACTAAAGAAATATGCGACTGGGGACTGCTCATCACATTCCATCCCGATGACCATTAAAGACTCATGAGACAACTCCAGAGACGCGGCTGAAACATTTTCTTGAAGAAACAGAGGGAGCCACGATAAACAACATAACTCTCTCATATCTACCTCTTCGCTATCCAGAATATTTCATCCATGTAATATCCTGAGCATCCCAGCGTCACATCCAGAAGAGTACAATAAGCGTGTATCAAATCCCGTGAACATGGATTCAAGGCGATGCAATGAAAGTATGCTACACATGGGTACTACCAGCATGGGAAACTTTCACTCCCCTTAACCTGGTTATTTCTGATTTCAACATCATCACTGTCCAAGTTTTACGAGTCACAGGAATTTCTCAACATGAAGTTGTACATGTGCATCGAAGACTTTAAAAGCACGCCACAAAGATACATTCACATATTTGGCCATGCCATCGGATCTAACAGAAATATAATTGGGGACTGCTCACCGCATCCCATTCCATACGATAGTCCAAGACTCAGAAGCTAGTTCGAAGGATGTCTCTTGGAACAAAGTCCTTAAAGACTTGATAATAGCACATCGGCAACAGAATGTCTCCCAACTCATCTATTTCATCCTGTCGCTTCAGAAGATTTCTACCTGTTGATGGTGGTTTTTAGCTTAGGGTTAAAATCGGAAAAACTTAGTCAAACAGTGACGTCACACTTGAGTAATAACTTCACTACGACCACTAGCACATTTATTGAATCATTCAACATGCCTACGTAAAAATTACTAGGGTACCTTTTTTTTACATACGCTATATTTCACGGCAGGACCCTCAATACTGACCGACAACATCTCCGCGCCAAGGCATGCCAACCATGCCATCCTCACCACGGTACCAATGGCATACCATGCCAGCCACATCTCCATGCCAAGGCATGCCAACCATGCCAGCCGCACCACAGTGCCAATGGCATACCATGCCAGCCACATCTCCGCGCCAAGGCATGCCAACCATGCAAGCCGCACCACAGTGCCAATGCATACCATTCCATCCACATCTCCGTCACGGAGGGCTGCCGCTAAGGATCCCATGCGTCGTCATGAAGCTGGAGAAAATGCCCTGGATTTCCCGTTCCCGGTCGATGAAGTGATCGAACTCTTAGACGCATGGATCCAAGATGATGTCATCAGACTACCACCCCCCAAACGCCCACCGACCGAGGCAGAGATGGAACACCCCAAATGCTGCCGCTATCATCGGTTTGTTCACCACTCGACCAGTGACTGCAACAGACTAAAGCATATCTTCAAGGAGAAGGTAGAGGCAGGGTAACTTCAGCTGGGAAATGATGGAGTGCATAGAGATCCCCTTCCATTCAGAAATTGCGGAATCTCTGGGGACCCCGTACATGAAACTGTACAATCGATGATGCAACATGTGTGCGAAATTATTTACCTTTCCAAGAGTCAGCGTCAAGACATCTTCACGGCCCTCAATCGTGTTGTGTCGGGCAAACAAATTTTTTCCGGTTACGAAAGCTACGCCAGAATCCCTGACTCTTTTAGGGGACAGCGTTGAAAAACACAATTGGGGACTGCTAACCACGGCCTATATAAGGGGCACTGAACTCGACAACACTTTGATCGATGCAACCTATGTCTTCAATATCATTACCATCAAGACCCTGAGATCTGCGAGAATTTTGAAGCAAGAGGCTACACACTCCCAATCCGTGGTCAAGAATTCATAAGGAAAAGCGATGAACGCATACGACTACATTATCCTCAAAATCAAGATGGGAGATGCTATAATGCGTGGAAAATTCCACATTGTCAAAGAACTTCAAGTTATGACATGATCCTAGGGCGTTCTTGGGTATTCGATAACAAACCCAAATTGGGGGCATCCCCTCTGCCAGTGTCAATGACCGAAATATTTTCCAACAAGCCGTCCAACCTGCTGCCGTACCAACAACTTACCAATGGAACTCGATTGCCCGAGGAAAGCCCGTCCGCGCTCTCTCATAGATCCCAAACGTAAGTAAGTCTGGTCAAGCAACCTTCTCTGCAACCATTCACTTCTTTTCTTAACCCGTCGTGGGGACTCGATCCGATTATCAGCACGGACACATTTGAGAGATGTGAGTGGGGTGATGGACCCTTTAAACGCTTCACCACGAATTTGGAAACTGTAGTCAAAGATGAGGGGACCAAGAGTCAAACGGTTACACAACACTCAAACTCGTTTCAAATTGGAGACGTGGTAGTCAAGGCGACCTCATTTCAAGTCGGAAACATAACAGTAAGGATAGCTGTTCGAACTGGTTCGCCCGAAGAAAGGAAAGATGAGCCATATCTGGTGGCAGACATCCTCTTAGGAGGTTACTGCAAACTCATCAATGCTGATAAGTTAGAAGGCGTGATGATTCACTCACGATGGCTCAATCCCTTCAATACCTAAAGTGTTGCGCTACTTTCTCCTCCAACGTTTCTTTTTTCCCTTTAGTATTTCCTTCAACTATTTCCTTTTCCACTCAATATTTGTATTTCCTCCAAGATGAATACATCGTTTGCATTCTCAATTGGGGTTTCGATTCCTATTCAAAAGGCACACCTTTCCTTTCTAACGAGTCTCCTGAATCTCAAAGGAAAAACACTAAATAAATCCCGAATCATCAGGAAACCGTTACCCATCAAATCACGACCAGAAAAGCCGAAGCCCTGCAAAAAAATACTTTACCCGAAACTTTGAAGGGAAAAATGTACAAGGAATCATCATACGACAGGAAAGGTATGGAATATCAAACAACTTATTTTGATGAAGGCTTTGGACCCTTTCGAAAAAGAGGTTTTATTCAAAGAATCTAAATAAGCGGGATGTTATTTGGCGAAACCGTAACTTCTCCATAAATACAAAGAAGATAAAAATGAGTATGTAAAACATCAAAGCGGCTACACGCCAAAGAGAATCGGTAAAAAGGAAAACTGGTCATCAGATGCTCGGATCGCCAACGCCTCTGTCAGAGCCCTTTCAAGCACTTCCCCAACAATCTTTCGGACAACAAACGTTCCATTCAGAAGCCGCCTCCGTAACAACAACTCCGACATCCCACCTGGAAACCGCCTAAGCAGCAACAGTTTCCGCCTCCTGTCCAACACCCACTTCGAAAACCGTCTCATCATATGCCACCACAACTTCTCCAACGTCCCTGGCAGCAGTTTCGGCGTCCACTCCAAAAGCTGCTTCAGTTTCGTCAACCACAGCGACGACTTCCTCGAAAGCTTTTTCAGCGGTCTTTCGAGGGTGTCCCAGTTCATCCACATCAGAATCAAGGATTATGACACCGTCTCGGACAGGGAAATTAAGCTGGCTCTCCCATAGAAGTTTCACAGACTCAGTCTTCCGCCGTTTCAACCGAGAGGCGAGTTGTTCAGCCCTAGCGCTGGGCTGTGAAGAAGTTTCGTTACCCTGAGGTATCTCAACGCGCTGGTATGCTTCATCATCTCCCTGATTTTCCTCCATGTCCACCAGAGTCATGAAAGCCTGAGCATGCATCCGCACTCCACATAAATAGGTGAAAGGCATGCCCTGAAGCATTTCGCCAGCTTCACGAAATAGACAATTAATTCTGCCCAATGCCTCCTCATGAGAAGAAAACCAGTTTTCGTCGATCCCAATGCTTCTCTCCGAAGAGTCAGAGGTACGGTTGTTACTGGAGGATCCCATTATCTACCACATGATCTAAAGACGGGATAAGTTCTCACCCTATATGCACCAGCAATCTATATGAACAAGAAAACAGAGTGAGGAACCAGGAGAAACCATGAGACGATACCTGTAAAAAGGATAGACGTGATTTCAAAACGATCTGTACGAACGAAGGATTCAAGATCGCCTCTTATATTCAGCAGAGCGATGAAATCCGAAAAAGGAAGACTTTCTACCAGTCATGAGTTAAGGCATGATATCGTCTGGAAAAGATATTTATCTATGCGATTCAATTAGGTTTTGATAAAAAAAAACGCGGAAGTACGTGTTTGGAACATGCTGGCCTGCGTTATCGCTAGTGCTCTACTTCCAGCCCCGGAACTTGGAAGAAAAACCGGAGGTTTAACATGAGAAGGAGAAGCTAATGCTTTTCATATGGACGTGATACTTTGGGATATAAATAAGGAAAGGATTTCCTACCCGAGCCACGCATGGAAAGGGGCAACCGAGCCAGCAAGAGACACCACCAATCCGCGCCACGTAGAGCTAACAACCCGTGCCACACCAAGCTCGCACCGTGCAAATCCGGCGCCTATCCCTAGCCTGGCCAAGATGACGCCAACCGTTTGCATCCCGGCCAACAACCACCTCTACCACTCCGCGGCCTAGCTAGCAACACCACGAGCAGAAGCTACAAAAAACCGCCAACACAAGAATCACGAATCCTCCTCACTTCCCAAAAAAGGTTAGACGGATCTTCCGGACCATCTCTTCATGACTTGTCGTTTCGATTTTGTTCTTGTCTGTCACCATCTTATGCTTACCTCGCAACAAATCCCCTGTTCCGAGCTAAGCAGGGGACTTAATGTTGATGGTGGTTTTTAGCTTAGGGTTAAAATCGGAAAAGCTTAGTCAAACAGTGACATCACACTTGAGTAATAACGTCACTACGACCACTAGCACATTTATTGAATCATTCAACATGCCTATGTAAAAATTACTGGGGTGCCTTTTTTTTATATACGCTATATTCCACGGCGAAACCCTCAATACTGACCGGAAACATCTCCGCGCCAAGGCATGCCAACCATGCCAGCCACATCTCCACGCCAAGGCATGCCAACCATGCTAGCCGTATCACAGTGCCAATGGCATACGATGCCAGCCACATCTCAGCGCTAACGCATGCCAACTATGCCAGCCGCACCACAGTGCCAATAGAATGCCATGCCAACCACATCTCCGCACCAAGGCATGCCAACCATGCCAGCCGCACCACACTGCCAATGGCATACCATTCCAGCCACATATCTACGCCGAGGCATGCCAACCATGCCAGCCGTACCACGGTGCCAATGGAATACCATGCCAGCCACATCTCCGCGCCAAGGCTTTCCAACCATGCCAGCCACACCACAGTTACAATGGCATCCCATGCCAGCCACATCTCCATGCCAAGGCATGCCAACCATGCCAGCCGCACCACGGTGCCAATAGCATACCATGCCAGCCACATCTCCCCGCCAAGGCATGCCAACCATGACAGCCGCACCACGGTGCCAATAGCATACCATGCCAGCCACATCTCCGCGCCAAGGCATGCCAACCATGCCATCCAAACCACAGTGCCAATGGAATACCATGTCATCCACATCTCCGTGCCAAGGCATGCCAACCATTCCTGCCGCACCACAGTGCCAATGGCATACCATGCCAGCCGCATCTCCGTGCCAAAGCCATGCCGACCCTACCACATGTCGTTGGCTTCCAAACGAAGGGTTGCAACAATCAACGGCTACCCTTCCATCTGAGATGCAGATCTCAGCCGTCTAAGTTCGCAACCTAACGCATGGCAACTTCCGACCCAAGGCCAAACATCACGGTTTTGCCAAAACCCTAATTTTGGTCGCGCCTAAAATATGCCAAAGCCATGCCGGCCCTACCACATGCCGATTGCTGCCAAACGAAGGGTTGAAATAATCAACGGCTACCCTTCCATCTGAGATGCAGATCTCAGCCGTCCAAGTTCTCCACCTAACGCATGGAAACTTCCGGCCCAAGGACAAACATCACGCTTTTGCCAAAACCCTAATTTTGGCCGCGCCTAAAATATGCCAAAGCCATGCCGACCCTACCACATGTCGTTGGCTGCCAAACGAAAGGTTGCAACAATCAACGGCTACCCTTCCATCTGAGATGCATATCTCAGCCATCCAAGTTCGCCACCTAACGCATGGAAACTTCCGTCCCAAGGCCAAACATCACGGTTTTTCCAAAACCCTAATTTTGGCCGCGCCTAAAATATGCCAAAGCCATGCCGACCCTACCACATGTTGTTGGCTGCCAAACGAAGAGTTGCAACAATCAACGGCTACCCTTCCATCTGAGATGCAGATCTCAGCCGTCCAAGTTTGCCACCTATCGCATGGCAACTTCCGGCCCAAGGCCAAACATCACGGTTTTGCCAAAATCCTAATTTTGGTCGCGCCTAAAATATGCCAAAGCCGTGCCGGCCCTACCACATGTCGCTGGCTGCCAAACGAAGGGTTGCAACAATCAACAACTACCCTTCCATCTGAGATGCAGATCTCAGCCATCCAGGTTCTCCAGCTAACGCATGGCAACTTCCGGCCCAAGGCCAGACATCACGGTTTTGCCAGAACCCTAATTTTGGCCGCGCCTAAAATATGCCAAAGCCATGCCAGCCCTACCACATGTCGTTGGCTGGCAAACGAATGGTTGAAACAATCAACGGCTACCCTTCCATCTGAGATGCAGATCTCATCCGTCCAAGTTCGCCACCTAACGCATGGCAACTTCCGTCCCAAGGCCAAACATCACGGTTTTGCCAAAACCCTAATTTTGGCCGCGCCTAAAATATACCAAAGTCATGCCGGCCCTACCACATGCCGCTGGCTTCCAAACGAAGGGTTGCAACAATCAACGGCTACCTTCCATCTGAGATGCAGATTTCAGCCGTCCAAGTTCGCCACCTAACAGATGGCAACTTCCGGCCCAAGTCCAAACATCACGGTTTTTCCAAAACCCTAAATATTGGCCGCGCCTAAAATATGCCAAAGCCATGCCGGCCCTACCACATGTCATTGGCTGCCAAACGAAGGGTTGCAACAATCAACGGCTACCCTTCCATCTGAGATGCAGATTTCAGCCGTCCAAGTTCGTCACCTAACGCATGGCAACTTCCGGCCCAAGTCCAAACATCACAGTTTTGCCAAAACCCTAAATTTTGGTCGCGCATAAAATATGCCAAAGCCATGCCGGCCCTACCACATGTCGTTGGCTGCCAAACGAAGGGTTGCAACAATCAACGGCTACCCTTCCATCTGAGATGCAGATTTCAGCCGTCCAAGTTCGCCACCTAACGCATGGCAACTTCCGGCCCAAGTCCAAACATCACGGTTTTGCCAAAACCCTAAATTTTGTCCGCGCCTAAAATATGCGAAAGCCATGCCGGCCCTACCACATGTCGTTGGCTGCCAAACGAAGGGTTGCAACAATCAACTACTACCCTTCCATCTGAGATGCAGATCTTAGCCGTTTAAGTTCGCCACCTAACGCATGGCAACTTCCGGCCCAAGGCCAAACATCACGGTTTTGCCAAAACCCTAATTTTGGACGCGCCTAAAATATGCCAAAGCCATGCCGGCCCTACCACATGTCGCTGGCTGCCAAACGAAGGGTTGCAACAATCAACGGCTACCCTTCCATCTGAGATACAGATCTCAGACGTCCAAGTTCGCCACCTAACACATGGAAACTTCCGGCCCAAGGCCAAACATCACGGTTTTGCCAAAACCCTAATTTTGGTCGCGCCTAAAAGATGCCAAAGCCATGCCGTCCCTACCACATGCCGCTGGATGCCAAAAGAAGGGTTGCAACAATCAACGGACACCCTTCCTCCTGAGATGCAAATCTCAGCCGTACAAGCTTGCCACCGAACGCATGGAAACTTTTGTCCCAATGCCAAGGCCTAATTTTGGACGTACCTAAACTATGCCAAGACCCTAGTTTTGTCCGCGCCTATACTACGCCAAAATCCTTGCTCGGTCGCGCCTAAACCATGCCACTAGCTGCAAACGAAGGGTTGCAACAATCAACGGACACCCTTCCTCGTGAGATACGAATCTCAGCCATACAAACTTGCCACCAAACGATTTCTGGCAATCTCTTGGACACGGCGCCAATTCTTGGCCACGACGCCAAAACCCTAATTTGGTCATGCCAAGAGCATGCAAGCGCTGCAACCATGCCGTTGGTTGCCAAATGAAGGGTTGCAAAAATCTACGGCTACCCTTCCTCCTGACATATAGATCTCATCCGTACAAACCTGCAACCAAACGAATCGTGGCAATGTCTTGGCTGCGATGCTAACTCTTGGTCACGGCACCAACCTGGCTACGATGCCTATTCTTTGGTCACGGCATAAACTTGGATACAAACGCCAAATACTTTGGCCACGCCACACGTAGCAACATGCTACACATTTTCCACGAAAACACTCGAGACATCAAAACATGTCACAAACTGGGGGATGCTCATCAGGGTATTGGTTTGGCGGCTTACAACGTGCAGAGTACACTACGCCCGTTACAGGAAAGTGTCATAAGGGTGAGGCGGTTAGTAAATACAAGAAGTAATGGTGAAACGTTTCCTTCATTATGAAAACATCAATTCCAGGCGTTACCCGTTACCATTTTCTTCCATTTACTCAACTGTTTCCACTTCTTACGAGGCCAGGGTACGTTTCGTTGTGACTTGTATAAATAGGTCTCACCTATTTCCACCAAAGACAAGTTTTGGTCAGGATAATACAACACTCAGAAATCACTTGTTAGCTTTCCCATCTGTTAGCTTTCCCTTATTTGATACAAGTCGTCAAACAACTACTCTTCCCGAATCAACTATTCTGGTCTCAACACTCTCTTCGTTTCCCTCCCTAGACCAACCCTTCTCCTTCACTTTGTGACCGAAGCATGTATGGAACGGCCGTTTCTTGGTTTAGGCCGGATTTGTACAAATTGAGCTCTCGAATCAAAGTACTCCCTTGCAGTACATTATTTAGGGTTTAGACTCGTTTCTCACCCACACACTCGAAATTACCAAAATCAGCAGAAACTGTTTTCACCCTCAAACACTACCATACAATCATCCATATCATATCATCATCGCGATCAGAAGGTCCAGACACTAAACAACCTAAAGTCAAGGATGGACCGATAACGCAACCACAATCTCCAAGATTAGCCCTGACATGATCGTTTCCGAGCATATATTTCATCCATCCATCTCAAGAATGCGATGGAGTTTGGTAAATTTTGGAATCCACTGGAGAGACAATCCAGACGAAAGGACGGATCCAGACGATCAACAGAAACCAGAAGAGGGTCGATACCTCTTTTCATGCGGACGGAGTTTCTAGAGTTTAAACAGAATAAATATTCCTTCTTGTTCCATGAATGGGAATAGATCACTGGGCGCGACTATACCACTTCGGGCCCGCAACATCCCTCCTGAATTCTTCTCGAGTTTTACTGTCGGGCTGTTTTCACCTCCTAAACGAGCTCGAAACCTAAATATTCCTGCGTGGGGAGATAGGCTTCGATCGAAGTGGAGGGGCGGACCGTAAAAATCCGAGTTCGTATGAGAATTATACAACGATTCTGGTAAGGGGCGCTAATTAGGGTTTCGACATGACAAACCCTAATTTAGACAAAGTTGCCATCATTCCACGGAACTGAAGTCAGCCGTCATCCTTCCACGGAACTGAAGCCAGTGTCCACCATTCCACGAAACTGAAGCCGATCGTCACCCTTCCACGGAATTAAAGCCATTCGTCATCCTTCCACGGAACTGAAGCCAGTCTCCACCATTCCACGGAACTGA
Source organism: Papaver somniferum (assembly GCF_003573695.1). Taxonomy (NCBI): domain Eukaryota; kingdom Viridiplantae; phylum Streptophyta; class Magnoliopsida; order Ranunculales; family Papaveraceae; genus Papaver; species Papaver somniferum. The sequence continues at coordinate 89,907,463 of NC_039365.1, read as the reverse complement.
AGCCAGTCGTCACCCTTCCACGGAACTGAAGCCAGTCGTCATCCTTCCACGGAACTGAAGCCAGTTGCCATCGTTCCACGGGCCCGCAACATCCCTCCTGAATTCTCCCTGAGTTTTATTGTCGGACTGTTTTCACCTTCCACACGGGATCGAAACCTAAATATTCCTACGTAAGGTGATAGGAAATTCTTTTCCAATTGGAATGGAGGGGCAGACCGTCAAAATCCGAGTTAGTACGAGAATTCTACAACGATTTTAGTAGGAGGCGCTAATTAGGGTTTCGGTATGCCAAACCTTAATTTAGACAAACTTGCCAGGCGCCGTCACCACCGTTTAGTAGCCGAAGTTCCAGCGCCATCACCACCGTTTGGTAGCCGAATTTCCGAAAGCAGTTTCCACCATTCCGCGCACCGAAGACGGTATCCAGCGCCAGCAGCTCCATTCCAAGCCGCACCATGCCAGCGACTCCATTCCAAGCCGCACACTGCCAGCGGCTCCATTCCAAGCCGCACCATGCCAGCGGCGCCAAGTCCAAGCCGACCAATGCTAACGGCTCATTCCAAGTTGATCCAATGCTAGCGGCTCCAAGTCCAATCCGATCCAATGCTAACGGCTCCAAGTCCAAGTCGACCAATGCTAACGGCTCATTCCAAGACAATCCAATGTTGGCGGCTCCCCTTCACGCCAAGTCTATGCTAGCGGCTCCGTTCCGTGTTCTCAAACCTAGCCCAGACGCACAACCATTCCAGGCTGATGCCAACGGTCTGCATCTCATCCAACAATCACTTCTATCGCTCCGCGGCCTAGATAGCAGCACCATGAACCGAATTTGCACAAAAGTCGCCAACGCAAGAGTCATGGATTCTATTTACCTCCCGAAAAAGGTTAGTCGGATCTTCCTGACCATATTTTCATGACTTTCCGTTTCGATTTTTCCCTTGCATGTCACCATCTTATGCTTACCTCGCAACAATGCCCCTGTTCCGAGCTAAGCAAGGGACTTAATGTTGATGGTGGTTTTTATCTTAGGGTTAAAATCGTAAAACCTTAGTCAGATAGTGACGTCACACTTGAGTAATAATATCGCCACTAGCACATTTATTGAACCATTCAACATGTATGCGTAAAATTACTGGGGTACCTTTTTTATATGCCATGCTCCACGGCAGAGCCCTCGGTACTGACTGGAATCATCTCTGCACATGCCAGCGGCGCATGCTAGACAAACGTGCCAATCACGTGTGCCACACATTTTAAACTAGGGTTTCGACATGCTAAACCCTAATAGACATATCTCCGCCAAAGGCATGCCAACCATGACAACCGTACCACCGTGCCAATGGCATGCCATGCCAGCCACATCTCAGCGTCAAAGGCATGCCAACCATGCCAGCCGCGCCACCGTTAAAATGGCATGCCATGCCAGCCACATATCCGCGCCAAAGGCATGCCAACCATGCCAGCCGCACCATCGTTCCAATGGCATGCCATGCCAACCACATCTCTGTGCCAAAGGCATGCCAACCATTCCAGCCGCACCACCGTTCCAATGGAATGCCATGCCAGCCACATCTCTGCGCCAAAGGCATGCCAACCATGCCAGCCACATATCCGCGCTAAAGGCATGCCAACCATGTCAGCCGCACCACCGTACCAATGGCATGCCATGCCAGCCACATCTCTGCGACAAAGGCATACCAACCATGCCAGCCGCACCATGGCGCCAAAGCCATGCCAGCCACATCTCTGCACCAAAGGCATGCCAACCGTGCCAGCCGCACCAGCGTGCCAATGGCATGCTATGCCGGCCACATCTCCACGCCAAAGGCATACCAACGATGCCAGCCGCACTATAGTGCCAATGGCATGCCATGCCAGCCACACCTCCGCACCAACCATGTCGGCCATGCCTCCATGCCGTTTTCTACCAAAACTAAGGGTTGCAACAATCAACGGCCACCCTTCCCTCCGAGATGCAAATCTCAGCCGTCCAAGTTCGCCACCAAACGCATGGTAACTTTTGGCCCAATGCCAAGCCCTAATTTTGGCCGTACCTGAACTATGCCAAAACCCTAATTTTGGTCGTGCCTAAAACTATCATAGCTTGGCCGCGTCTAATTTGGCCACGTTAATGCCATGCCTCCACGTCGCTGGCTGCTAAACGGAAGGTTGCAACAATCAACGGCTGTCCTTTCTCCTGAGATGCAGATCTCAGTCGTACAAACTTGCCACCAAACAACTTGTGGCAATATCTTGGCTACGGTGCCAACTCTTGGACACGGTGCCAAAGCCCTAATTTGGCCACGCCAAGGCCATGCCGGCCATGCCGGCCATGTCTCAATGTCGCTGGCTGCCAAACCGAAGGTTGCAACAATTAACGGCTATCCTTCCTCCTGAGATGCAGATCTTAGCCGTATAAACTTGCCGCCAAAAGACTTGTGGCAATCTCTTGGCTACGGTGCCAACTCTTGGCCACGGTGCCAAAGCCCTAATTTGGCCATGCCAAAGCCATGTCGACCATACCTCCATGCCGCTGGCTACCAAACAGAAGGTTGCAACAATCAACGGCTGTCCTTCCTCCCGAGATGCAGATCTCAGCCGTACAAACTTGCCACCAAAAGACTTGTGGCAATCTCTTGGATACGGTGCCAACTCTTGGCCACGGTGCCAAAACCCTAATTTGGCCACGCCAAAGCCATGTCGGCCATGCCTCCATGCCGCTGGCTGCCAAACCGAGGGTTGTAAAAATCAACGACTGTCCTTCCTTTTGAGATGAAAATATCATCCGTACAAGCTCGCCACTAAATCAAACGACTTGTGGCAACTGTTGGCTACGCTTCCAACTCTTTGGCAACGACGCACACTTAGCTACGCCAGTTCTATGGTCACGACACCAAACCCTAATTAGCCACGCCAAGAGCATGCGCAGGCCATGCCAGCACCGTGGCCACGCCACTGGCTACCAACGGAAGGTAACCACAATCAACGACTAACCTTCCTCTCAAGATGCAAAATCTCGACCGTCGAAGGTCACTACCGAGCCGGCAAGCCTCCCAAGATCAACTTGTCAAACAATAGCAACATGCTACACAAAACACTCGAGACATCAAAACATGTCACAAACTGGGGGATGCTCATCAGGGTATTGGTCTGGCGGTTTACAGCGTGCGGTGTATACTACACCCGTTACAAGAAAGTGTCATAAGAGTGAGGCGGTTAATAAATACAAGAAGTAATGGTGAAATGTTTCCTTCATTATGTAAACATCAATTCCATGCATTAAACGTTACAGCTTCCTTCCATTTACTCAACTGTTTCCACTTCTTACAAGACCAGGGTACGTTTCGTTGCTACTTGTATAAATAATAGGTCTCACCTATTTACACCAAAGAGGAGGTTTTTTTGTCAAGAGAATACAACACTCAGAAATCACTTGTTAGCTTCCCAATATGCTAGTGTTTCACTTTCTGATACAAGTCGTCAAACAACTACTCTTCCAGAATCAACTATATTGGCCTCAACACTCTCTTCGCTTCCCTCCCTAAGACCAACCCTTGTCCTTCACTTTGTGACCGAAGCAAGTCTGGAACGGCAATTTTTTGGTTTAGGTCGGATTTGTACAGATTGATCTCTCGAATCAAAGTACTCCCTTGCAGTACATTGTTTAGGGTTTAGACTCGTTTCTCACCCACACACTCGAAATTACCGAAATCAGCAGAAACTGTTTTAACCCTCAAACAGTAGGTTTTCCTCAGAATCCTTGAGGATTGATTCGTTATAACGATTCGAAAAATAAACACCTGTGTAACATCTTCTCAATTTCTTGTTTTCGCGGCAAAGAGGAGTCAGAAGAGGTGTGACATGAGAAGTTGTAATCTTCTTAATTTTCCATGAATCCAAAAACTTAACATACTCTGAGACTTCCTTATAAACATCTCTATCAATATCTGAATCACCTTCATCATAAAGTTCATCCAACTGTTCTTCTAGGAGAGTTTCCCAACCAACAGTTTTTACATCAAGAAAATGTTTAGATATTGACTTAGATGTGACAGTTCTCTCAGGTGAATCAAAGCTTTTAGAATCATCTGGTAATTTCTGAACTGGGACGTTATTAAAGATATACTCGTCCATAATCATATCGCTACAAACACAGACTTATAAGGTCTTTAACGTGTTTGCCTGCTCTGATACCAATTGAAAAAGCGGGGGTCTAACAACACCACTAAATATTTCGCTTAGCAATCTATATGGACTAACTCCGAAATACTTTATAGAGAATCAACTAAACAGTCAGACTCAATCTAGGTAAAAGTATCTCAAGGAGTTAATATATATGTTTTTTTTTATTTACTCGATCTAATAGAAATCAGCGAGTCTTTAATCAAACACAAGGAATAACTTGGATGGTACCAAAGACCAATATCCAAGGATCAATCAATTTAAATCAACAACCAAAGGTTGGATATTCTAATTGATGATCTACAGCACAACCTGTATTATTTCAATTATAAAGATAAACAATATAATGCGAAAATAGAAATAACATAGACACCAGAATTTTGTTAACGACGAAACCGCAAATGCAGAAAAACCCCGGTACCTAGTCCAGATTGAACACACACTGTATTAAGCCGCTACAGATACTAGCCTACTCCAAGCTAACTTCGGACTGGACTGTAGTTGAACCCCAATAAGTCTCCCACTGATCCAAGGTACAGTTGTACTCCCTACCCTCTGATCCCAGCAGGATACTGCGCACTTGATTCCCTTAGATGATATCACCCACAACTAAGAGTTGCTACGACCCAAAATCGCAATCTTTGACAATAAACAAATTTGTCTCACACAGACAAGTCTATCAAAGGATCAATCTGTCTCCCACAGATAAACCCTAAAAGGTTTTGTTCCGTCTTTTGATAACAATCAAGGTGAACAGGAACCAATTGATAATACGGTCTTATATTCCCGAAGAACAGCCTAGAGTTATCAATCACCTCACAACAATCTTAATCATATGGTAGCGAAACAAGATGTTGTGGAATCACAAACAATGAGACGAAGATGTTTGGGATTACTTTTTATATCTTTCCTATCGGAGATATCAATCTCAAGCCAATCAATCTGATTGTACTCGTACCATAGAAGATGCAAGATCATATCACACAACTACGATAAAAGTAGTATCGGCCTGGCTTCATAATCCCAATGAAGTCTTTAAGTCATTAACCTGGTTTTAGAAGAAGAAAACCAAAGGTTAAAGGAGAACCGACTCTAGTATGCAAACTAGTATCACACGTGAGGTGTGGGGATTAGTTTTGCACAGACTCTAGAGTTCCCCTTATATAGTCTTTCAAATCATGGTTTGCAATTAAGTTACCTTGGTAACAAAGCAATCAATATCCACCATTAGATGAAAACCTGATTTAGATTCAAGCTAATATTTCTCAACCGTTAGATCGAAAACTTAGCTTGTTATACACATTTGACAATGCACGCTTCTAGGTTTGTTAACCGTACCCAAACGTATGCACTTGTTGGTTCAACAATTGTTAACCAAAAGGTTAGCCATATGAGAATTTCATATCAACCACGTTCTTCTTCACCATAACTAGTTCAAATGACTTCAAATGAACTAGTTAGAGAGTTGTTCAATTGCAAGGAAATCTCATGTACTACACAAGACACAATTGAAGAAAAAATGATTTGATTCACTCGAATCGGTTCATGAACTTTTATAGCCACGTTTTGCGAAGTGCATTCCTTAATATTTTTAAGTTTAAGTTCAGAAATCATCTTCAGATATATAACCTTCTCAAGTTCGCAGACTAGGTTCGCGGACTTAAGTTACCGGGAAGAGTTTACAAACTCCAGCAGAAATTCTTGGGTATGAGAACTTCGCCAGTTCGCGGACTGGGTTCGCGGACTTAGTTTCATGCAAGTAGTTTGTCAACTCCAGCAGAAATTCTCGGGTTTGAGAACTTCGGCAGTTCGCGGACTTGGCTCACGCCATTCTTCCGGTTCTCTTGATCAACAAAGTTCGCAAACTTTGGTTCAAGGAATAGGACTTATACATAAATGTGTTTCCACGACAATGCTTATGTCCACCATTGGTTATGTAATCTAAACTCTCATTTCAATCATTGAAACATTCTTAGAGGACGTCATATAGTTGTTACACCATTTCTCATCAAAGCAATTTTCAAGATGATTGAAACATATCATGACTTTCGTCACATGGTAAAGATAAACTTGGTTAAAGCGAAAAGCTTACAAAATCATATTTCGAGATATAGATAGGCGAGGTATACTCGGCTCGAAATACCAAATGTGTATAATCAAAGTCTATATATATAGCATACGATTTCTTGTCTCAAAGAGTATGAGATAGAGTAGATATACTTTTGAGTGATAGATAAGTTCAAGTCCTCACAAACCTTTTTGTCGAAAAGTTCCACCGGTTCCTTGGGTAGTTCTTATACTTGTATGATGAATCACCATGAAGTCTTTGAGCTCAACTACACTTTCTATCCTAGTCCTAGACTTAGCTATAATAGTCTAGAAATCAAGACTTATAGTTTTGATCACTAACATTGACAAACATGCTTGAGATAGCAACACATGCGAGTTCGACGGAGCAATGCTCTAACAAGTAGGATTACGAATATTATTTGCTCGTCTTGGAAATTTATAAATAATTATTTTATGGATGGGTCTTATATGATTTGAGTTGGATGGGACCCTGATATCATGAAGGTTAGGTTATCCATTTTTCTTCTCAAGCTATTTTCTAGACATGATGACTTATAAGAATAAAGCTTTTGTTGCTACTTTTGTGTATGCTAGTAACAGTTTTCAAAGAAGACATTAATGAAATGAAATAAAAGATTTTTCTAGCTATAATAATAGATCCTGAATTTTGATGTGTGATTTTAGATTTTTTTTAGGTAGTTGTGATAGAATGGATGGTGCTGGAGTTGGTCCTTCACATTGTCAGGAGTTTTGGGAGTATACTGGTAGGCTTTTAAGAGTGTAAAATAAGAGCAAGAAAGAAGCCTACTTGTTATACCTGCAAGTGCACATGGTCTGTTGTAGTAGATGTGTGCAAGTCAGGGTCGAACCACAGAGACTAGGTGTGTGTTATTGAAGGTTTCCTAGCTAAGCTAGATCTCTAAGTGTAGCAGTGGCAGTGAGCTAATGAAACAAAGGCAATGAGCCTAAGGCAGTGAAGTGACAGCAAAGAAGTAAAGGGAATCAAATAAAAACAAGAAACAGTAAAGGAAAGAGGGATTTTGGGTGAAGACTAGGGATTAGATTCCACCATTTCACCTAGACTAAGTTATCCTAGTTCCACATAAATCTTGTGCCTTGTATAGTTATCAGTGAGCTTCTTGGCTCAACTGACTAACTAGATGGCAGTGGAGGTTCTATGCCTGCTGCTCATCAAAGGGTTGGGTTAGAAAGGAAGCTAAAGGCACTAAGATAATTCTAATCCTAGTAGTAGTTGGGGCTCTCACACTGCAACTACCCACAGAGAAGCCACTTAGGTGTTTTAACAACCTAAAGGATGTTCTAATCACAACTAAAGTATTCATCCTAAGTACTAATTGTTTGATTTAGAGTACAACTAGTCAGAGGATTCATAACAGACAATTAAGCATGAGCTGTAGCACAATCACATAGTGGTGTTCTAACTACAATGCATACATGATATGCACTGTGAGAGCAAAATGTAAAGTGCTTTGATTAAGACTATCCTAAACATTTCAAGCACAACAAGAATTATGTTTATAACTGAATGAAACTTAGAAATGGCTCAAAGGGTTTCCTCACCACCCTAGTTATGAGCTTAGAACATGGAAATTAGACTTGAAACAACATTGCATTCAAACAAAACATGAACTAAAGACAGTTGAGGAACTGGCTAGTCCAGTCCTCTTGGGTGAAGCTCTGGCTAGCCCAGGCATAAGTTTTACATACATCCAATGTTCTCAATTTATAGTACAATGTTTTCCCCCAAAATTTAGAAACCCTAAATTTTGAAACCCTAATTTTGATTTTGGGAATTTTCAATTCAACTCACCCACTGTGATTTCTGCTTCGACCCATGCTCGTACTTCTCCTCCTCTGCTAATGCTGCTGCTCTTGTCGTCTCTGAAATACTAGCTCGAGATGTTTTACAAATCCCACACCCTAGGGTTCAGAGAAAGAGGTGTGAGTTTTGTAAAATGTCTAGGCTAGTAGAGGGATGGGTTTTGGGGGAAGGACTGAGCTGATGGAGGTGGTGGCAGTGATAGAAATGGTTGCGGCAGAGGAGACAGTGGAGGAGGTGGCGTTGCAGACGAGAAGAGAGTTTTGCAGAGGTGAGGGAGGAGAGAAGATAAAAGAACGATGGAAATGGGATTAGGGTTTGTTTGGTTGAGGGTGTAGGTTTCTGATGCTAGGGTGTGAGGTGGGTGTATCAAAGGTTGATGCTCAGCGAAGCGAAAGCGTAGGATGAAAAGGTGATGGAATGATCCAACGGCGCGATAGGAGCGACCATTGGATGATGAGATACAACAAAACTGACGGCTTCAGATGGAGTTAGGTACTATAGTGTTTGACAGGAGCTTCGGAGTTTGATGCACAATGATGAGGCGACCGTTGGATGATGAGATGGATCCAATCTGACGGCTCTCATGGAAATGGGTATGGATAATGGAAATGGATTTGGGTAAGGGTTTTGGGTCTTGGGTATGCCAATCCCATATCTTCTTTAAGAACAATTCTTCCTCTTCAAGCCCACTTCTAGTTGATCCGGCTCTTGCAAACATCATTCTTCGCTTACTCCTAGCGGGAGTCTTTGCCGTTCCTTTGCTCTTTTCGCTCCGTGAGATAACCAGGCTTTATTTAGTACCTAAAAATGCAAAATTAATTAAGAAAAGTATTTATTCTTGAAAACAACGAAAACACGGAATATGGGATAAAATGTAGAATTAATGCACAAAAGATGAGTTAAATGCCAAGAAAAATATATAGAAATATGCACTTTTTAGCACTCATCAAATACCCCCAAACCTGAATTTTACTTGTCCTCAAGTAAAACAAAACTAAGGAAATCCTACCTATACCACTGTCGCTGGTCTCTCGAATGCATTTAGCGTATGCAATAAGCCTTTTAAACCACTAAGTGTCCCTAGTGGACGAGTGAAGTCTCGTGAAGGTTTGCTTAGAACGTACCTACAAAGTTCTAGGACAAAATATAAGCTCAGATTCCATCAAATGTGACATGTGCAAGACAGTTTAAGCTCACAGCAAAATGGAGATGTCAATCTAGCTATCTAAGGCACAATCCTAGCACTGATAACAAATAAAGACATGTGATAAGAGTGTAAAGTGTATCTACACATGTGTAAAGAAAGATCAGATGTTATGACTACTAATCACCAAGAGATAGTTTCTCAGGCTAAGAACCAAGGTCGAAATCTAGCTAGTTGTCCGGACTTTACGAGAATTGTGAATGAGTTGGAGGTATTTCACAATTACTCGCGTTGTACATCAATGGCATACACCCTTCCTTGCTTATAACACAAAAAAACAAAATATGACTCTTTACATGACTCTTATTTACATTGACTACTCTCTTTTATTTTTAGACAAGAGAGAATGGAATTGCTAAATACTTGATTTTTTTGAATTTTTTTTCTGATATTAATTTTTCTTTTTTTCTGAATATATATATCGTTTTTTTTTTTTTTTTTTTT